>NC_056737.1:896825546-897055546 GCF_019279795.1 Protopterus annectens
TACAATAGGTATGCGGTAGCATGACCCGGCAGATGGATGTGGGTCCCAAAACACATTTACTTGTCTGCATTGCAGAGTATCGGTTCCCATGTATCAGCCAGATGGGAGCAGATTGTATGAGGAACATGCATATAATATGATTAACTCACTGGACAGGCCGTCGATTCCGTACAGTCGAACGCCATGCTGTCGCCTAATGGTCAGCTATACCTGATACTGTAGTCATGTAGTCCAATGTAATAGGCATCACAAGGGATCATGGCCACCCAGCGTGAGTGACACATGCAAACACCAATGTCGGTGCATGTGCAAGTGAGGGAGCGAGCGGGTGTAAGCGTGTTTGGCTACCAGTATGTGAGTATTGCACTGGTAAAGAAATGTGGAGGCTAACCAAGTGTAAGAAGCTGTAACCAGAGGTCAGCAGTGCTTAACACTGTGCAAACCCACACACAACCGCTCCCAACTTCTTCAATATGCCTTACTCCCTCCGTATCCAATGGGCTTGTTCTGCCCGCAAACAAATAACCATCCTTTGCAAGTATTGGTAGCAACACCCTGCGCACAAAGCTAATGTGAATTACCAATACACCATGGCAAATATACAGACAATAGACAGTACCATACACATACTATACAGCACAGTCATCCAACAGTATAGCAATGTACTGGCAGATATGTCCGGACCACTGGTGTTTGCAGACCTGGCCGTCTTGTGTTTATGTGTGTGAGCATGCCCAGTATGACCATTCCACATGTTGTCGACTGACATTGCCATCATGCCTTCATGTGTTTGAGCATGCCCAGTATGGCCAACTGTATCGCATATGTTACATGTCCAGGTAGTCTGTACTGTGGTGCTGACCTCTGCGTTGTACACTGACAGGTGGCATGCTGTGCGGCAGGGTATCCATCGGTCATGTGGCATTGATTGTTGCTACATTTCTGCACAGCGTGGGGGGACATCTGACTGTATCCACATTCCTACACAGCACCGGGGGGGCACACCTGACTGTTGCTATATGTGTATGTTGGAAGTGGGCACACCTGACACTTGTACACTTTTGTTACTACTGTACTGGTATGTCAGGTACTCCATTTCAGTGTGTAGACCTACCTATTGTGCTGGCTAGAGGCATACCAGTGTACTCCAGATCTTAGCTTTAATTACAACATATTAGTTTCAGACATCCTAGCCTTCACAATCTACATCCAACTGCCTGGCCTGTTGTGGTCTGTCTGTGTGGGTCTATGGGGGGGTCATCCATTGGGCATATTCAGAAGCCAGTGTACAACATTTGTCTGTGTTGATCTACACCTGTCCAGCTGGTTGAGACTTGTATGGGCTGTATGGACACACATGATGCTCAGACCATTACCTGTAGTGGGTTATGACACCCTGTGTACTACTGGCTACTGTGGTGACCCCCCTATGTGCTACAGATGTCATGGTGCCACTATGGATGTCTACTGTCTGCTGCCTTAACATTCGGCCACCGAACTCCCTTGCATGCTCACGTCCATACCATAGCTACGAGTACCAACACATTCTAATACAGCTGCCAGTTGGTAGGTTGATTGACTTACCTTGAGGGTGTGCCAGACCTGAGGATGGTGCTGGAGGGCTGCCTATGCTGGATGCACATAGTGCACTTCCTATACATGGCTGAGCACAGGTAGTATCATGTTTGCATCCCTTTTACTGTCTGTGTGAGTCAGAGAGGGTGACATTCCCTGGGTCCCTACTGTGTCAGTGCATATGCTATGCTTTGCCTCTTTGCCAAGGCCAGGTCATACTGAGCACACCTCCTTCTGCCTACTGGTTCTGGCTCAGGTTGTTCCTCCTCTGAGTCACTCTGTGCCTGTACAGGCCTTGGCATTGGTGGGGAGCTGTGTGGCCCTGCCCCATGCTGTTCCTGCTGCAGCTGTTTCCGCAGGATCATATTGTGTAGCATAGCACATACCATAACAATTTAGGTGCATGTAGCTGGTGAATAATGCAAGGCTCCACTGAATGTGTCCAGACACTGGAACCGTGACCTGACCATCCCAAACACGTGCTCTATTATATGTCTAGCCTGTGTCTCATTATGGCATCATTGTTCAGGTGTGTGTGGATTTCTGATGGGTGTCATCAGCCACGGCTCCAGTGGGTACCCAGCATACCCCACTAGGTGACTGTAGGGGATGTCCATATTGGCAAAGCTGTGGTACAGCTGCTTCAGATGCCATATATCGGAATCATCATAGCTTCCAGGGCAGCCAGCACACACATTCAGTATAATGCCCTGGGCATCGCATACGACCTGGCAGTTGATGGGGGGGATGCCCCTGCAGTTAATGTAGGCCCTACCCTGCTCACTTTGATGCATACGTGCATGCAGGCTATCGCACCCACTACCCCAGGGTAGTCTGCCATTTGGCGGAAGAGACACATATTGCTGGTCAACACCTTACATGTGTTGAGGAAATGTACGTGCTCACAGGCATGTGGTGACATGGCATCCAGGAACTGGTGGAATACCCTGGATGCAGATGCCTGTGAGATCCCCATTATATCCTCAGTTGTGCTTTGGGAGGTATCTGTGGCTAGTATACCTTGGCCTACACATACCTTGGTATCCACTGGGATGGGTTCCCCTCGGCCTGTTCGATGTGTCAGGTGTAGCTGGCACAGCTCAACAATCTGCTGTAGGAGGTCTCTGTCCACCCCATAGTGCTCCACTATCTCCAGCTCATGTAGCCCCTGGTAGGTTACCCTGGGTCTGTACAGTCTTCTCTGTCTCCTCACTGAGAGTTGTTCAGCAGCATTCACATCCTCATCACCCTCAGCCTCCAGCACATGTTGGTCTATGTTGCCTGCTGCAGCCCTTCTCATTTCGTAGGATTGTTTGTTAAAATTTCCTTGCATGTATACACTGGTGGTGTAGAGTGTGGAAAAACCCGAGGGGATGGTGCTTGCTCACTTTATCATAGTGTTCTGGGCCAGGCTGGTCTGCTGGGCCTGTAATTTGCTGATTCTGATAAATATCACCTGTTTGCCCAGCTTGTTCACCTTGACTAGTCTCCTACTGCTGTTGCCCCTCCCAATTGCACTAGGCAGGTATAGACACACCCCTAGCTTAGGCATGCTAAGCTAGGAGCGATTCCGAGACACAGGGCTCCAATCTACATACAGTATGCCTGACACAACCCCCCACCCCATGCTTTCACCTATATTCTAGTCCTGCACCCGGCTATCTATACACATACACTCTTGGGACCTGCATCACACCCTGGGGATAAAAGGGATTCACTATTTACCACCTCGTTTGCATAGTATTGTCTTCTAATGCATAGTTATATGACCCATACTGAGCCTCCCCAAAAATAACCACTGCTTACTGTCGTGCAGACCCGCACACAACTGGTTAAAAGCCCCTTACTATCACCGTATTCTATGTCCCCTGTTCTTCCCAGCAACAAAACAACCGGCCTCTGCATGGCTTGAAACTGGGACCCTGCACACCACAGACGATGTGCTTTACCACTAAGCCATGGGAGATATACATACATCGGAAGTTATCATGTACAGATCATCCAGCACAGGCATTCAACAGTATAGGACATGTATTCCATCATGTAAATTTATGTGTGCTAATGTCCACATATATGTATGTGTATATATATGTATATATATATATATATATATATATATATATATATATATATATATATATATATATACGTAGATATAGAATATATATCTCAACAGTGGACTGCGTGACACCAAAGCATTAGACAAGAATGAAAAGGAAACCACATGCACCTCCTGCATTATGTACTGGTCTTAATATCAAGGCAAGTGTGTTTCTGTGCGTCACATGGATTCAGACTGTATTAAGGGTAAGATTAGGGCTGCTGACATTACTCACCAGACCTATTGCCGAATGTATGTGTATGTCTTGCCAACCCAGTCTCTTGGCCGATTTTGACATTTATGGCCACTATACAGGAAAACAACAAAACACGCTCCTCAACACATCCATTAGCTAGCTACCCACAGACACCAACACGTAGGATATGACTGCCAAACACACACCTGTCATGCTTTGGAATAGAACACCTACCTGTATATTCTATCACACTACAGCATTACGCAGTTACAGAACACACTACCGAGATTACTGGGACACATCACTCCCAGAGGTGTACTTCTAAGTGGGTGACATCATCAGCAATGGCAAAGTCGTCGATAGGGATTGTATGGAGTGTGAGCAGTCTAAAAGCATTATTCTGTCCCCAGGCAGAAGGAGACACACACACACACACACAGTTGGCATGGCTGGGATTAGAACACTGACCTAATTACCTTATCACACTACAGCATTACACAGTTACAGAACGCGCTACCAAGATTACCAGGCCACAGCACTCCCAGAGGTGTACTTCTAGGTGGGTGACATTGTCAGCATTGGCAAAGATGGCAATAGGGATTGTATGGAGTGTGAGCAGTCTAAAAGCATTATTCTGTCCCCAGGCAGACGGAGACACACACACACACAGTTGGCATTAGAACACCAACCTAACTACCTTATCACACTACAGCATTACGCAGTTACAGAATGCGCTACCGAGATTACTGGGACACAGCCCTCCCAGAGGTGTATTTGTAGATGGGTGACATCATCGGCCTTGCTAACAGTGGGTATAAGAAATGTATGGAGTGTGGCCAGTCTAAAAGCAATTTAGAGTCCACCGACAAACGGGGACAGACATACACACACACACACACCAGTGTCAGGTACAGAACATCTGCCTATTTACAGATTACTATTACAATACTACATATATACGAATCGCGCCACACAGACTACACATGTTAAGGCTGTCATGACCGTCTGGGAATGCGGACATCAACAGGGATGCTGGCAGTTATTGCGTTTAAAGTATGAATCCATCCTGACCTGGAGTATGCCCATCTGTGAAATGGACGACTACTACCACTATACAGGGTTACAATGGCCATGCCCATGTACAGAGGCACATAACCAACACAAGGTGTCACTGGGCATGCTCACACACTTAGTAGAACAGGGCTATTCGGAA
This sequence comes from Protopterus annectens, assembly GCF_019279795.1. Classification (NCBI taxonomy): domain Eukaryota; kingdom Metazoa; phylum Chordata; order Ceratodontiformes; family Protopteridae; genus Protopterus; species Protopterus annectens. Next base: position 896,830,632 of record NC_056737.1, read on the forward strand.
TGCACTGTGTCCATCTACACAAGGTTATATTGGGCATGCTCATACACTTAGTAGCACAGGGCTGTTCAGAATGCACTATGTGTTCATCTACACAAGGATATACTGGGCATCCTCATACTCCTAGTAGCACAGGGCTGACTGGGATGCACTCTGATGCTAAACACGGAGGGCCACAGTGGCCATGCTATTACAGGTAGATGTAAATAACACATTGTAATGGGCTCTGGTGTTGGTAGTTGTCATTGTTAGCAGGAACGCTGCTCTACATATGTTTGACACCGGTCTTTAACAAATCAGCTGTCATTCTGGGATGACATGGCTGACAGTAGGCAGGCCTTTGACACATATCACATGCATCCATGATACAAGGGAGTGTGGATATTACCCAAGGCGCATCTGCACACACAGTGCCATTCCAAGGCAAATGTCCTAAACACAGGTTAACTCCCATACACTTACAGGACAACTGCATTGTTTTCTTATGCTAACCGGTGCTAGATGTGTAGCGTCCATATTCACAGCTGGCCACTGTAGAGCCAAAAATGGGGAGTACTGACATCTGTGCAGTGAGGAACACCTGGCTGATGTCTCTGTAGTGCACAATAACACTACCACCATATACCTCAGAACCTAGCACTACCACCATATACCTCAGAACCAGACATGTGGGCCATAACACAGGTACAAACCACTTCAGATGGTGTACCCACATAAATAAAGGCCACTCACATGTACTGACCAGTCCTCACATGAAAGGCATCACAGATGAGCCATGTGCAGGACACAGTGTCACATGCTGCATTCTAGGATGTAAACTGCAGACACCAGCATGCCCTTGGACCACCACCACACAACCATACATGTATGACAGATGAGTACACCACCATGTGACCCTTGTCCTGTATACTGTACTAAGTTCTACATCAACTGTAGACAGTACACATGTACTGACACAGTTGCATCATGTGTTATGCAATGCAATGATACCACTGTCTGTGACCAGGTCAGCTGTACACATACCAAGGGCCCTCAATACTGTCCACCATTAGCAGATGTATGTTGCTGTACACCAGTACACACCCTCATGTATGGATATGACATACATACATCTGCCCTGGGTATGTACATGCCACACGCACAACATACCTGTAAATAGCATAGCTGTTGTAGTCCTTTGTGCAAACAGGTGGCTACAGCCATTACACACATGCACATGGAATGTAGGTCCATGGCTGCTGAATGCTAACAGTACATAAGGTGTGATATCAATGTTGACAGAGGTAACATCCCATCTGTACTGGTCACCCATCATATCATACAACAGTCCATGTGTCATATATGTTGTTACACATATCTACCAATTGCAATGCCTGCAAACATGATCAAATGTCAGTATTGTCCGACCTACACTCCTGTACACGTAGTGTTTTGCATTCAGATAACATGCGTGTAGAGTTGCTGATGTATGCAGGTGGCATGTATCCTAGTACATCATGCAGCTGCAATGCAGCCTTAACATTGCCAACTGTAAATGGTGATATGCTGAATGTACAGAAAGATGTACCACAGGTATGGACAGATGTGTTGAAATAACTAAGTGGCGGGGCATCTTTGCAGATGGATGTTTGCTGTGGACAGCTCAAAGGTGTGTCACAAGCGGTCCTACAATACCCTCTGTAACTGGTAAGAAATGGTTTAGTTAATTGAAGGACATAACACACAACTTAGCAGTCAGGGTGATAGCGAAGGTAAATCACTTGACACCTGTTAATAGATATGACGTCCCTAGTGCATATATCAGCACTGTTGGCACAGGAAGCATCAGTACAGTTTGTAAATCGTGCAATACTGCTGTATGTCTGACATACATAACATGAGCTAGGCAGGTCTGAGATTCACAGTACTGGTATGTGTGGTTGCGTGTGTGTCCATATTTGTCATGTATTGTAGGGAATACATCTCAGTTGTTACTCACTCTCCTGTGCACTAGTGTACATATCTGCACAGACTGCAATGTATAAAGCAGGACATAGGCAGGGGCGTGTATCTCACACATGTGAGGTATCTGTATGTGTATGACATAGGTGTATTAATTGCTGAATGCCACAGTGTGTGTATGTAGGGCTGACTGGTCCCTGGGGTGAGGATGTATGTTACCATACTGAACTGATAGGACCCCTCCCACCATCCAGGCGATGCATTCAACTATCCATGTTGATGTCCCCAATCTTAGGCCGTACTGACTACCTGTATATGTGTATTCTCTGTGGCACATCATGTAGGTGCACAGTACTGTAATTATGGTTTGCACATAGGCAGGGGTCCTCAGCACACCAGTAGCAACTGTGTGCGAGTGTGTGTTACTGTGTCAGTGAAGCCGTGAGTGTGTGTGTGTGTGTGTGTGTGTGTGTGTGTGTGTGTGTGTGTGTGTGTGTGTGTGTGTGTGTGTGTGTGTGTGTGTTACAGTGTCACTGAATACATGTCTGTCAGTACCTGAGTGTGTGGGTGCAGTTGTGTGTTGGCATCCTGTCATGAGAATGTGTATTACTGATTTCCATTGAGGCATCACACTTCCCGCTGGCCTCTACCCTTGTAATCAGCTAGACCACTCTCTTACCTCACCACTCCATGTAACTGTATCTGTGATGTCACCCTTAATGGATGTCATGTCTGTGGCCACAGTAGCTTAATACAGAGCTATCATGCCCTTGGAACAGTAGACGTGTTTGTAACGTGAGACATTCTCACTGGTATGTGGCAGCTACACGGTGCATGCTGGTATATTCATACATACCTGTGAGTAGTCCACATTGACATATGGAACACTTAACTGCAAACACTGACATCCACCGGCATGTGCAATTAGACCTGAAGAAGGACAGCAGAACAACATGACCAACATGCATTTACTGTTGTTACACAAGACACATACTGTTAACAGTATTGTACACCTGTACTACATGGTATATCTGCTGACTGTCAACAGTCCTCAACATTTGTAAACTATGCATATCATCCTAGTCTGTTCACCCTGTGCATCAGACCACATGAGCATGTCCCTGCACCGATGGTGTGTATGTCAGGGATGCGGCTCAGGCATCATCATATGCACAGGGTGTTAATGTTTGCCAAAGGCCTATGCTGCACCATTGGATGACATCATGTGTGTGGGTTTGGGCCTTTGATCTAATTGGGCATGTGTGGATGTTATGCATGTGTGTGTTGCGGTGCCCTACATATGTGTCCAGTGTGTGCGTATATGTCTGCACATGGTTCTCCCATGTGTCTGGCCTACACTGGGGTATTACTGACAGCTGCAGACTATACAGGTGAGGTTTTACAGTTCACAGTGTCTGGCCATGGACATGTGACCTGTGCCTGCTAGGGGTTGAACGGGCACTACCGGACAGAGGTGCAGATTGGGTACTGTCTGATGTCACTAGTCCACTGGAACCGTATCCCTGTTGGGACCATCTCGGGCCACGTGCACAAGGCCTGCTGTGTCGTGGTGTGCACAGCACAGCACCAGATGCACTGCTGCTGCTATCGCCACTATGGGAGCGGGCATGTGAGGTAGCTCGTACACGTAGACCTAACACAGGTGATGTAGCAGGCCTATGTCTACATGCCCGATACCTCAGTCCTACCAGATGTTCCAACACAGACAGCTCATGCTCGCGGATTGTCATGCCACGGTCAAGGACTCCAACCATGTCACCCAACCGTCTATCCAAAGCATCAGCAATCTGTTGTTGAGCATTTACCATTGCCTGGATGCTGTTGTTTAAAGAACGGACAGCAGCCCGCTGTAGCCTCTGATCTTCTCTGTTGCACCATTCAGCACATGCCTGTGCTTCCATTACAGCCTGAAACATGTGTCTGGTGACACCAGCTGCTGTGCTCTGTCGTGCAGGAGCATGTTGGCCAGAGGTTCTCCTACGAGCAGCACTGGCCACGTGCCTGTGTGGGGCACCATCAGTAGTTTGGCTGACACCATAGTGTACAGGCACACCTTCCATAGCCCCCACACTTTCCTGTTCCAAGCTTCTATGCACCAATTGTCCTTCCTCTATGGCCACTGGTGATGGGGTATGTGCAGGTATGGGATCTATGTGCGGGGATGAGGTGGATATAGATGGGATGGCAACCAATGGCACAGTTTCAGCCCCTGACATCTCTGCCTGTGACCCAATCATATGTTCATCATCACTGCTAGAGTCTGTGGGGACACTAACATCTGATGTACCGCAGGAGGGCAATGCACCTACATCACCTGTGAGGGCAGACAAGAACTGTACATTACAATCTATACAATACACACACACATGTGATATGACAGAAGGCATGCAACATGCATGTGATACGGCAGATGGCATGCAGCGCAGACAATAATAGTGGTAGTTATCATACATCCCTAGGTTGCACATACCATGCATGTGTGATAGCAGACAGCATGCAAATTACACAATCATAGTAGTGGTTAGCATACATCCCTGTTTTACACCATGTGGACCAGCACAGGTTAACAGTACACCTGTCTGATGTGTGGCATATGACCTCGATAATCACATGTAGTATGACATGTGATCTGCTGACGTGTGCAATGATATGCATACATGTTTAACACAATGGTGTCCTGTTGAATATACAGTGGGGCAATGGTGTAGCAATTCAGTGTTGTCTGTCCACCCTACAAATATACTGCAAATTTAGCTGATGTGCATGGCCATTGCAGGGAATCATGAGGAGTCTCTAGTGCTATACAGTGTGAGACAGGGTTCATAGCCATGACTGTGTTCAGATACAATACATATATACTGTGGAATGTGACCCACATCACTGAGGAGTATACACACTAAAGCATGATGTGGAAGTTGTGACACAGGTCATTGATGGGTATACGGATGACACCCCTGCATATCTGCAACCATATTGTTGCAGCCTGGCAACTATGGGCAGTCATGGCGAACATGTTGGTACACCATGTCCCACATGACATCTGTGTACCACACACACACACACACACACACAAGGAGCTAGTATGGCATTTATGTCCATCACCAGCAACAGGAATGTACTTTATCTGTGGCCTGATGTGGATACTGTACAGGTAACTGCTGTCATGTTGCAACACCCTCAAGATGTTCAACACATCCTATGTGGTGGATTGATGTTACGCCTACACAAGATGTGCACAGGCCTGTAGGATGTCTAGCATTCCACATCTACATTATGACCATTATATAAAGGCCATGGCTGAACCATGTGTAGCCATTGTATGACAGGGTGTACACAGAAGCACAACACTTCTAGTGTGTGTGTTGCTCCATGTCTCTGGCCATCCTCCATGGCCATGTGTGTACATCTGTTGTCCAAATTATAGTGATGGGTATCTATTTCACATGTCTGTGTTGTCCCATATGACATATATGCTCCACTGACAACAGGGTTATGCAGATAAAGAGTGGTATGTGGGATATGTTTTCAGGTTAGGTAGGCAGTGTAGCAGCCAGGCCAATAGATGTCATGGACATGTCAAGATAGCACATCACATTGTGTGACATTCATAGCAGGGCTATGATCCACACCGGTGAAACCTGTGTGCTGGCCATACCCTAGCCCACTGTGTAGTACTGTTTGTATTCCACCACATGTGTAGATCAGATCTGTTGTACATTCCTAAAGTGAACAGCACCTCCACCATTGTATGCACAGCTGTCAACACATCTGGCAATAATGTTTGTGAGGATTTATGTAGGTGAGATGATTCACATAGTTTACAAGTGTGGCACATGGATAGTCATAGTGATGCATTGCAAGTCCAACCTGTATATTGTGACAGGACCATACATTATGTGTACATGCTGTGAATGGCCACATGGCAGATAGATTTGCGTATTACAGTTTCTGATAAATAATAACACTCTCATCTGCAATGGGCTGCTGTCGCCGTGGAATGCCAGAGGTACTTAAATAGGAGTAACACAACAGTATGAGCATAATCCACCCCTGTATAAAGGCTACAGGGAGCAATGTGCATAACACATACACCAGTACATTAGACTATACTAAGGTGTATGCACATGTGTGCATACACAGAGTAGCATACTATAGTATGCGGCATGTGTGTATATATGCCTTATATATGATGTTACATTACATATTGTACAGTGACACATGCAGCTATATGGAATATAGTTGTTATAGGTGCAGTACTGACTTACCAGCCAACTCCAGGCTCAGTGGTTGAGAGATACCCACCTCCACAATATCTGCTAAGGCTTGTGGATTTGGTTCTGCAGGTGTCTCCAGGTTGGCCAGTAGCTCCTCAGTATGTGTGAGTGGGGGCTGGGTTGGTGGTCCACCACTTGTTGCACCTTGTTCCCTGGTGATTGCATTTGCATGCTCTTTCGTCCATCTTATGAGGTCTGTACAGTGTCTGCGCACCTGCTGGTATGTGCGGTTGTGGCCACCCAGATCATTAACCCTGCTGCGAAGTTCCATCCACAGGGCATCCCACTGCTGTGCATCCGTGGCACATGGCTGAACAGGATGTCATGATTATCGAGTAGGTATGGGATGAGGACCTCATCCTCCGAGCGTGTAAAACGGGGAAGCCTTGCACACGGCATAACTGGAAGACATAATGATGGAGACAGGTCACAGTACCTCAAAGACATACAGAGCTACAGCTGAACATACATGTGTATCGCATTACTTCAGTTTAAATAGTTGTATTTGCAACACTGACGTGTTTGTGTCACACACATGTGGCACTCAATTTTGAGTGGATATTATCACCATATGTGTGTGTGTGTGTGTGTGTGTGTGTGTGTCACCTGATTACATTGCTCATACTCCATGTGGTTTCTGTCTTGATGTGGGCATGTCTGTTTGCCTGTACTGGTGTTCCTACCTATCAGCACATGGCTGGATGTGTCCACATTAATGCAGTTGACCTTGATGTATATGTCACATATAAGGACTTACACTGCCTTAACAGACATGACCTGTGACCCTGCAGATATGCTCACATAAGGTTTTACATGTATGTGTTCTGCTATATACATCTACACGGCACTGTGCAGCGATTCAACATCCTGCCAAGTATCGCCTGTGTTGCACATGTGATACACATGGGACACTGGCTAGCCAGATGGTATTTGCAGGGATGGATATCAACTATGGCATGTACAGTCAAAGTCAACTAGTGGGCTATATGCCATGGGCCATGTATGCATCTAGGATGAAAGGTTACCTGGCAGTAGCCAACAGGCGGGTCTATGGAGCCAGGTCAAGCAGTGCCACATTACTGATCCACAGGGTTAATGATACATATACCATGCGTTACCATGTGGTCATCATACCATGTCTGAGATGGGAGCGATTTGCAACTTTGATGAACAGGAATGCATGGTATGACAGGACTATGTCAAGTGTATGGGGCAAGGATCTGTCCAGCATGTGGTAGGTGGATGTCCATGAAGTATGTGTTCGAGATCAGGATGAGTATGTGTAGCATGTTCGACATCACTGGGTTGGACATGGATTTATTCAGGGTATGCATCATCCTACATAGTGGAGATGGGAAAGGGAAAGGCTGGTGTAGGCCATCTGCACATGGCCAATGCCACTTAAAGGAAATATGTGATCTGATATGGGTCGCTTGAGTGGTCTGTATGGCTGGACAATGATGTCTATATTCATGAATGGCACCTTATTATTATTAGGGTTGCCACATATGACTCCCTGACGGGTGTGGTGAGAGAAGAGACGCGTTGAGTAGGGAACTTATTGATTTGTACAACGATACGGGTATAACTATGATGAAAATATTGATAGAACACCATAGCAAGGAAATAAGTGTTCTAAAGGATAATGTAAGATTGTTGGGTGAACACATTCATAAATACACAAGTTTCAATAATTTTATTGACTTATATAATGGTATAGAAATCAAGGTGGATCGTCAGAGGGCTACAATTATTGCTAGAAAGCAATCTAAATTAAGGCGTGACATTCTTTCTTACAACAATGACCAGGCATACATTATACATGCTGATTCTGTACCATCAACAAACACCTTTCAGAGAACTGAACCTCATAGTGGTACACAAACCAATTCTGTGACTTTTGGTGGAACAGTGAATGAAACAGTGACCAGGGGGGACAACAACAATGGGGAGAGACTCCAGGAGGACTTTCCGGCCTTACCTACGACTAGTATTGGTAGTAACACTTCGAATAATACCAACATGAATTATGCTGAGAAGGTGGCTTCACTATCAGAAGCCAACAACACCCCTTTTCAGAGAGAACAGGAGCAAAACAGAAGGACTACAAAATGGCACAATTCGACTCAATTTCAGAGGAAAAGCAGAGGAAGGAACAAACGGAGATGGTGACAGTGTCTCCAAACTTTAATTGTGACTGTTTTGAAGTTGGTATAGTAAATTTATCTGACTTGCATTTAAGTCCTGTGACAGAAAGTGTTTTTAAAAAAGGGCTTCACTTTCATTCCTACAAATACAATGAATTTAGGTAAACTACTTATAGATTTCAGACTGTTTTTGAGAAAACTAAATTTGAATTACATTATGGAAGATTTAGGGGTATCTAAGCAGTTTGATAGAGTAACCATTAGTAATCCCAGTACTTACAATCCGCCATTAATCAACAGCTTACAAGTATTCCAGAGATTATGTGAAAAGGAGTTTAGAAACGTTAATGCCCCATGTGAAACAAACAATTTAACAAATGAAGAATTGTCAGCTTTACAATCTTTGGTCACAAACATCAATATTAGAATTATGAAGGCAGACAAAGGAGGAAAAGTAGTAATAATGAATAATAGTGATTATAAGACATCGATAGAAGAACTACTACAAGACAAAAAGACATATAAGAAAGTTAATTATGAAACTGTCTTTAAGAAATTCAAGGGGTTGGATTCAATATTGTTTGACATGTTCTGTCAGGGTGACGTAAGCAGACTGGATTATGAATTTTTGTATAAAGAACATCCCAAGTTAGCTTTACTTTTTGGTATTCCCAAAATACAGAGTAATAGTATTAAACCACCATTTAGACCCATCATCTCTGCAAAACAATCAAAGACAAAAAACATTTCTAGCTGGTTGGACAATATTTTAAACCCCATAGTCCAGAAGTCCGAATTTTTCATTAGAGATTCATGGAATCTTTTAGAAATATTAAGGAACATAAAAATTTGTGACGAGGATTTATTTTTTGGTACCCTAGATGTAAAAAATCTATACACTAGTATTGACCAAGAAGTAGGTATAGATTTTATGAGAGAATATTTAAACAAATACACAGATTTTTTGGGAACCAAAGTAAATTCCTTTTGCACTCTAATGGAACTAATTCTGGACAATAATTTCTTTAAATTTAATGACAGCATATATAAACAAGAGTCAGGGGTAGCTATGGGGTCAAGAGTAGCCCCGTCATTCGCAAATATTGTAATGGCCAACTGGGAAACAAAATTTCTGAAAACACATCCTTTTTTAATAAGGTCACCATGTATCGTAGATACATAGACGATTTGTTGTTTTTATGGAAGGGAGAATACAGAGAATTTGTAGAACTGGTTCAATATTTAAACCAGACTACCAATTTTTTGACTTTCAAAATAGGAGGTTTTGGAAAAAGTATTACCTTTTTAGACCTGACTCTTAGTAATGATGATGAGTCAAAGACTTTTAGTAGCAAAATATATAGAAAACCATATTTTGCTAATAGTTATTTACACAAAGATAGTCTACACCCTGTACACATGAAAAGAGGGGTCATCAAGGGTCAGATCATTCGGTTGAGTAGACTAACGTCTAAAGAGGAAACTTTTCAGAATGAATTGTTATTTTTGAGATCCCTTTTCATGAACAGAGGGTATGCTAAGAAATTTATAGAAAAAATAGAAGGTGAAGTAGTGCCCCTTAGAAAAGGAGTAGCTAAACCCATTTTGTTTTCTGAAGAAGTATTAGTAAGTGAACCTGTAGTGTGTACTATTGGTACCCACAATGGTAAGCATGTCAAAGAGTTTTTGACAGCTTTTCCATTGCCTATAGTAAATGAAATGTGGAGTATAAAATCCATTATAGAAAACAATTGGAAAGTCATTATGGGAAACAGGGATTTGGTTTCTATCATAGGACACAAACCTAAATTTACATACAAGAAAATTACTGACTTAAAACATCTGTTAGAATCAGTTAAAGATGACAACAGAAATTTAGAAAGGAGTTGTACCAACAAAAAGGGGACCTTTAGTTGCACCAATTGTAAACAATGTAGGTACATGAGTAATTCCTCCTTTGTAGCAGTTGAGCATTTAAACTACACTTTTTGGGCTAAAAATTACTATAATTGTAATAGCGAATTAGTAGTTTATTTGGCAACTTGCGTCACATGTAAAAATTATTACATAGGAAAAACCAAAAGAATTTTTAAGCGCAGAGTATATGAGCACACTTTGGCTAGCAAAAAGAAAGATAAAAATAATGCATTGGCCAGGCACGCGACAACATGTAAAGACTTCAAAAAGTTTGATTTTTTTATTTTGGACGCTGTCAAGAAAGGACTGTTTTCAGGGGATTTAAACAATATGCTAGAATGTAGGGAATCACTTTGGCAATTGGTGTTTGGAGCTGACCAAACACCAGGACTTAATGAAGTTATAAATTTAAAATGTTTTTTAATGTATAGATAGTTTTACATACGATGGATGATCTTAGTGTTAATTTTTACATTTAACACACAGATATTTTTAAGGATTTTACAAATTTGATGAAAAGTATTTTTTGTGATACATTATTTATATAAGGGGTAGTTGAATATGCAATGATTCATGTGTTTTAATGATTGATTTAATTTTCTAATCAAAGACATCATTTCCTGTGATAATTGTATTTATACAACTGTTTTTTTCATTTTCAACATTTCTGAAAACGTTCACGTAAATAAAGGTGGATGAAAGCGCTAAAAAGTATTTTGAAGAGTTGGAGTCGTTTTCTGCAGCTGTCTATAGTCATTTGCCTGGTTTTTGAGTCTTTGTGCTTTGAAGTTGGAACGTTTCTTTTGTGCTTTGTTGTTTGTGTATCACAGGAAATACAACTGCCCAGCTGCATCTCTCACACACAAGTGTCCATTATGATGACCGCTGCCTAGGTGGTAGTTCATGGGTACAGAGTTATTAACATAGGGGTGACAATGCAAGTCAGCTATTGCTCCTAGGTCATAGTCATTTGCATACTTCAATAGGCAGATGCTTTCTGTTTGCCTGTGAGGTATGGACTACAATGAGGGGGAATAGAATTCATTAACCCTGACATACTGTAGCTGCCACTGGTGTGATGATCACATATTGTTCAGACACCTTCTGTAGTGTTGTTTCTGCCAGCAGTCCTGTTGCTAAACACTCCTGTGACATAGGAATGTACATCTAGTATACCGAGTGTAGGTGGTACACAAAATAGGTGATGATGTCCTATGACCTGGCAAGGTTATGATATGCAGTGTGACATCAACCATACTGTCATCTACATCTGTACTGCTGATATCACTTAAGTGATCAAGGTTCATGGCCTTCCAGACCAGACTCATCAGGGTAGTAGTGTAGTACTTCCCATTATCAGTGGTGTCCCCCCATTTGTTGGGTTGTGATACCTGTTGGTGTGCACCATTCAGTGTGTACACAACCTGACATGGAGCTATGTTTTACATGATGTATACATGGAGAGCATCTTGTTTTGCCATATGTGTATGATACAAACTGTGATGTGGGCAGGTCACATGCAGACTGAGTGCAGCTTCTACCTACATAGTTTTGGGTACAGGGGCCCTGTGGTGTACTTGGATATATGCTTGTGTACCTGTTGGGGGAGGAGGCCGTGTTTTTATATTATCCAAGACCCTATCTGGAGTGCTTATTCATGCTAAGCACTTGTTCAGGACTTGTAAAGAGTACGTAAGCTAATGATTACTATAGCACTCAATCTTCCACATCACCTACAGGTAAGGGTGAACAGGTTTTGTACATACTTTTCTCACTTGCATAGAGTAATTTAGCTGTTGTACTCACTTTCCTCACTTATCTAGGTTAATGCCGTTCTATATTCAGGCATGTCCATGAGTCAACTGCCAGTGTTCTCACCTGTCTATCTGATGAATCTGGACATCTTGAGGCAATGTACACATTGCCTCATGTACACAGACAAGCCTCTTCACCTACCACCCAACACTACAACCTGTGAGAGATGCACTCATCTAGCCAAACTGGAGGTAAAGGTCTCTGCAACCAAGCCTGAGCCTGACTGTCATGTGGAGAAGGTACACAGTTGCACACCACACTCATCACATAAGCCTCACTGTATCTATACCACCATTAACTGGGAAAAATACTCATGTACCAACACATTAGCTCAATGGTTTCTGGAATTTATAAACACCAATGCCCTGACTCAACATATCCACACCCACCAGGGGCAACAATATCCTAGACCTAGTCATTACCAACATGAGTGACTGGTGCACCACACGTGAAGCCAATTCCTCGTTGGTCCAATCAGACCATGTGCTGAACACCGTTGATATCCACATCCCGCACCTATCCCCCATTAAGCGAACCACAGTATAATATGTCTACAAGGCCAACTACATGCTTCTTAAGGCAGATGTGGTGGATGTCATGACACACATGCAGATAGACAGTACTGTTACAACTGCTGAATCCTACATAAATGCACTCTATAAGCACTTACAGGAGTGTGTGGCTTGTGCTGTCCCAAACAGAACTAGGACACTATACTCATAATTAACTAAACCAATTTGGTGGTCCCCTGCCATAAACATATTGCACTACAGGAGGAAGACACTGTTGCAAATGAGAGTACAATACCATGTGTGGAGGAGATCCCTGGCCAGCCTCAGTAAGAAGGTGAGATCCCTTATACGATCCTCCAAAGCTAGCTATGAAAACTTTAACGCAACTAATACCAACAACAACCTCAGAGCCTCGATGTCAGCAATCAGATCTGTTCTGAGTTACAGCACAAAGGCACAAACATTACAGAAACAATGGATATTGGCAACATCCTGGCAGATCCCTCTCAAAGCTGCACACTCTGAAGGTAATATCACAGCATCCATTGGACTGGACAACATCCCAGGCTGCGTTTTACATGAACTTCGGATCGTACTGTCTCCCCGCCTACGCACCATGTTCAATAATAGCCTCACATCGGCCATAGTGCTCCCTGAATAGCGCACAGCAACAGTTATCCCACTCCACAAAGGTGGCACCACAATGAACCACGGGACCTATTTCCCTATAGGCCTGACTAGCCTGGTCTGCAAGGCTATGGTGCACATCATGGATCACTGTCAGAGACATTGGGTACCTCCCAACCTTTGACCCCTCCCTGTTTGGCATTGTTAAGGCCGGACCATGCCTGCTAAACCTGGTGGGCTACTTAGAGACAGTTACCAAGACATTAGAGGAGGGTAAGAAGGTCCACAAAGCCTACCTAGATCTCTCATAGGCTTTCAACACCATTCCTCCTTCTGGTATTATCAATGTACCCATCCACCTGAACATTAACCCCTACATCATGTGATGGTTTGCAAAGTGGCTCACGGACAGAACACACACAGTAGGAGTTGCATACCTTAGGTCCGACTGTATACCAGTTACAACTGCCGTCCCCCAGGGCTCAGTCCTAGGACCGCTCATGTTCAGTATATACTTCTCTGACATACAGACAAGCACAGGAGGGCTTTGGCTGAAAAGGTTTGCAGATGACTGCAAACTAGGGGACATAATTGTTTCCCTAGCTGTTACAGACACCCTCTGGAAGGGTTGCACTGAGACGGATACCTGGTGTTAATATCATGGCGTCAAGCTGAATGCCTAAAAGTGCATAGTCATCCCCTTTGGATATAACTAATTACCCAAGGACTACCACATAGGTGCTAGTCCCCTACATACAGAAAAGGTATTATGGGATCCAGAAACACCAGTAGATAGAAATCTCTCCTTCAATACCCATAATGACAAGGTGGTTAGAATATCCTTCTATATGGCCCCCCTAATCTCTAATGGGTTTGCATCCAGATCAGAGGGGCCATTGTGACTCTACACATGACATATGAGACCCATTAAAGGATACAACACCCCATTTGGGATATACCTTACAAGACAACTGCAACAGCTTGGAAGACCACAACAGTACCACACCAAGAGGATTACTGACCTCAAACAGATGACCTATGCAGCCCAACCTACGAAACTCCAGCTGTACTCATTTGCATACCGCATACTCACAGGTGATCTCTGCTTGACATACAAGGCCCATGTCCAACCCTGTATTGCTGGATATGCTCCACCTAAACAGAAGCCCCTGAGAGCCACATGCTCTAGGGATATACATCTAACCACAACAATGAGTAGGACGTGCTGAACGGATAGATTCCTGACCTGGACACTCCCTATGCTTTGAAACGTGATTCCAATGTAAATCAGGCAGGGCCCCTCGCAAGCACTCTTCAAGGGAAACATTGCTGTGTGGATGGGAAACAGACATGTACCAGGGGATCACTGCAGTGGATCTGCTGGACTGAGGCACAGGGAACTATTGCTCTGCCGTTCAGAGGCACAGGGAACCAACCTATGGGTATGGCGGAAGACAACACACGCTAGCTAGGCTTATAGATACCCTTGGTAAAACAGCCTGGTACCTACCTTTGCACATATTACATGTCTTATGTGCATGGATAGTTAAATAGCTCTTCCATTTCACTTTGCTATCATGCTGATAAACTGTTGGCTCACTAAAAGACATATGTATCCTGTTATTGTGTATTGTAAATGCCAATTGACATAACTAATGTTTGCCTGCCATTACAGCAATGCTATGTAGCTTGTAATATATATCTGCCTACAATACTGTACATTACACAGTTATTGGCACAATATCCCACAATGCAAAACATACTTGCACAGTGGCCCAACCTTCCAGATGTTATTCTCTGTATTACACCCATACATATGGCTACAGTTACAATATATCAATATATACTATCCCCTGTTATAGCACATACTTGTTGGACCAACCCTGCCACTGACGTCAGCTGGTAAGGAGTATTTCTGTTCAAAGCCCTTATATAGCATCCCTTGTGGTGTATGCAGTGTTTGCCTTGTGACCTACAGCAGTACACACAAATACTACAAGCGTGACTATGCTCAACGATATATCACTATAAGATAACTGTTTCCACTATATGGATTGCATGCACTTAGATACTACAGAATAGTGCTACATAGCAGACATACTGACTATTCTACATACCTTATTAGTAACCCGACGTATCGCTAACAGTTGATTCAATCCTTTTCAGTTTGCATATTAATGTTATTTGTAATGTTCCGCTGGTATATACGGATGGTTTGAATGTGTGATGACACATTCTTTTCTAGTTACATATCGGTAACATGTGGTATCCTGTCCACCAATTGCTGTTCCAAAGTAGTTAATTGGATACACATCAGCTGTGCAGCTACTCCATTAGCTGATACCATGGCAACAGTGGTGTATAAGTGAGTACTCCTTTTAGGAGTTGTCCGTTTGCCTTACGTTCGAGGGAGACGGCCTAGATGTGTTATTGCGATATATTTCAACAGCTATATGGAGACACACAGAGATATATTAGCTTCATGACTCCCATGGACTGTGTGTAATGGCTAGACAATTTAGGTCTACATGTGAGTACAGCTATTATATTTCGGAACAGTGCTACCTATGCAGGGTTTGTTTGTACCTGATACTTCTGCAGATGTTTAAGTCTGGCAAGGATGTTTGGCCAGCTCAAGGCCATATGGCCATGCATGAACTGTTATGTGATGTACAGTGTGCTCACCAGACATCCTTGATTTGGTCTACAAGTGTAGCATACTGTGCTGTTACTTACTACTTGCTAACACATCCCGGTGTACACACAACCCTCTGAAACAGGATTAGTGCAAACAAACCCTATTACATCAGCAGCTGCTCCATTGTATAACAGCCACTATTTCACTTAGGGCCATGTTAGTGTGTCTCTGACAAGGTATGTTAAGGCTTTTGCAGATGTCATACAGTGGTACAGTGTGTGAATGATTTGTGATGTTATTCTAGTTTGTATTGTAATATGTTTGGGTGTGGGGGTGATGGTGGGTGTGCATAGCAGATGCAGGTGTGTAGGAACTGCTTTTATACATAATCGCTATGTGCGTGAGGGTTCCTTCCCTATTTGAACACCTATCCTTTTGTGAACTACTACAATGGTATTTGCAGGCTGATTCATTAAGGCACTGTTATGTGGTTCCTGTATAGCATGCAGGTGATGTTAGTCCTTGAATCCCTTCGGTAATACATCTGAATGAAATAACGTGTTGCTGAATGATAGCTGTGTATTTCTGTCATAGGTATTTGCAGTCATTGTAGTTGTGTTGGTGACTCAACCTCTTTGGCTAGGGTTGCCACCTTTTCATATGTCCATACTGGGTCCTTTTCGGGACACACATCTGATTTTACAGGCCAACACAAACCCACGGTCAGTACAAGGGATAGAACTTTCCTTTCTTGCCTAATTATAAGCTTATTCTTGTAGCAGTTTAGTAGCTTATCCTGTTTCCTGTACCATGTAGGTACTTTAGATACAGAAATAACTATTGTATGCAACTATTACAGTACATATGGGACATAATTATGTCCTACAATCCCAGGATATTTGCCACGTTTAATATCTTTGGTCAGGACACAACCGCCCAAAGAGGGAGTGTCCCTCGCAAAGTGGAACAGGTGTTAACACTATCATTGGCTCATGTCCATAGCACATATTTGTAATGGTGTATAGGCATATACTCTCCATATCCTTTGTTCATAAAGGTTGGTAGTGGCAGAATGTGAGATTGCTATGGTCTATGTTATACACATATGTGAACACTTCAACCGCTGTATACGGGAGACCTATGGAATTCCAAAACCACAGTGTTCTGACGCACACAGTCCCGGGAACAGACTCCCATACCCCACATTACTGACATCAACAGTAACTCGCGAAGGTAACATGATCATGACAAACACACATGCACACACAGACACTGCTACCCAACACATCCAAACAAACCATCCTACACTACATATGAGCAGGTGGCCAAGCCCTCCTACACACCCCATGTAGGTGTCTGTGCCCCACACACCACTCACTACTTTAATATTCTACATCCTAGGTCATGCAAACAGACTCGCAAAGCTAACCCACAACCACATATTACAGTCCCCCAACAACACACACCATACACAGAACACACACTTACACAAACTAAGAAACACACGTACACACAGTAACCTACCCAAACCGCAACACCAGAAGCACTGACTAACTGTTCATTAACATTGTGGGATTACACCTCGCGCATCTGGTGTTTTGGTACTGTGTTCTTTTGGACCTTAAGCCTCGGGATTACGTGCGTCGGTATGTAAAGCAGTCGGTATGTGGTAGGTATCCCATTTATATGTACATCCATGGTTATGTAGATGTTGTTAACCTATCTATATATCTACATATATATGTATATCCCCATATATAGACATATCTCTCTCTCTCTCCCTCTCTCTCTCTATATGTATATATATATGATTGTGTATCTATATATATATATATATATATATATATATATATATATATATATATATATATATATATAAAACATACACCTTTCATTGTGTACATGCCGGTTTGTCCTATATCAACAAATTCCTGCCTTTTGCGTTTTATCCTGTCAGTATAGACGACTGCCATTGGTACATCTCAGGTAGCTTAGTGGTATGATATTGTGATGAATGTGTACATGGTTGTGTGTTCTAATCCTAGCAGTGATATCTTACCTCTCAGAGCAGGCACTGGTAGTGCAAGGATGATGAATGCACATTTCAATGGTTGTGTGTTCCACATGTTTATTATTCTGTGGAGAACTACCTATATATGCAAGCTGTGTTTAAGGTATACTATGTAACATGTACACATCTGTGAAGATTCCTGTCAGGGATACTCCCCATTATTTGGAAACACATCCCTGATTACATTATACAAAACCCCTCACTAACACTTCAGGGAATCCTTGCAGAGTAGGTGGTGAACAGTAGCTACACCCCAGGGATCCCGCTGCTCCACAGAGGGACAGTTAGTTGATCGATGGGGTGGTGACAGTAGACACATTTTGCCTATGCCTATGAGTGGCCTCGGCAGTTGTCCATGTACCTACCTATGTATCTATGAACCTGTACATACAGTATGGACACATGCTGATAGCTTAATATACTGTTCAGGTATTGACTTACCTTGTGCCAATGGCAGTTGTGTGTACAATAGTTGAGGGCTGCCTATGTTGGATGCACACATTACACCACCTATACATGACAATTTACAGGTGGTTGTGTGTGTGTGTGCCATCCATGTTTGCTGTATGTGTAGGTGGATAAGGGTGACAGTCCATGAGCACCTACACTGTCAGTGTGTGTGCTATACGTTTTCTCTTTGCCAAGGCATGGGCATACTGGACACACCTCCGTCTGCCTACTGGGGCTAGCACAGGGTGTTCATGGTCTGAGCCCCCCTGTGCCTGTGGGTCCCTTAGCAATGGTGGTGGGCTGGGAGGGCCTTCACCATTCTGTCCCTGTTGCAGCTGTTTCTGCAGGATCATATTGTGTAGCATGGCACATACTATAAAGATGTGAGCACAAGTTCCTGGAGAGTACTGCAAGGCTCCACCAGATATGTCCAAGCAACAGAACCGTGATTTCAGCATCCCAAACACATGCTCTGTGATGATTCTGGTTTCTGCGTGTGCCTCATTATGGCGTTCTTGCGTGGCTGTGTGTGCATTTCTGATGGGTGTCATCATCTACGGTTCCAGTGCATAGCCAGCATCCCCCACCAGGTGGCCATATGGAATGCCCTCCCTGGCAAATACCTGATACAGCTGTGAGGCATGCCAGATGTGGGAGTCGTGATAACTTCCAGGACTGCCGGCACACGCATCCATGATAATGCCCTGGGCATTGCACTTGACCTGGTAGTTGATGGAGGGGAATCCCTTGTGATTTATGTAGTGCCTACCCTGCTCACTGAGTGGTGACTTGACGTGTATGTGCGTGCAGTCTATTGCACCCAGTACCTCTGGGTAGTCTGCCACATGCTGGAAGAGACTCATATTGCTGGCCAACTCCTTCTGCATACGGGGGAAGTGTATGTGCTCATTGGCATATGGTAACATGGCATCCAGGAACTGGTGGAGTACCCTGGATGCTGACGCCTGTGAGATCCCGATGATATCCCTAGTTGGCCTTTGAAAGGTAGCTGTGGCTAGTATTCTCAAGCTTACACATACCTTCGTGTCCACTGGGATGGGTTACCCTCTGTTACTTCTGGCTGTGAGGCGTGGTCGGCACAGCTCAACAATTTGCTGTATGATGTATCTGTCAACCGTGTAATGCTCTACTATCTCCAGATCATGAAGCCCCTGGTAGGTTACCCTGGGTCTGAACACTCGTCTCTTCCTCCGGTGCCTGAGATGGTTGTCAGCATCATCCTCCACACCACTGTCATTCTCCAACACATGCTGGTGAATCAAAGCTATGGCTGCCCCTAACATATACTTATTAAAAGTTCTCCGTCTGTATACACCAATGGTGTAGAGTGTCTGGGAATACACAAGTGTGTGTGTGGGGCCTTCACAACTTATACTATTATGCAATGGATGATGCTGGTGTAATTGGGTGTGTTTGTGCTATTCCAGCTGCATGGTATCTTAATTATTGGTTTTACAGCAGGTACTGCTATTGTGGGGCTTTGGTGTTGACTTACGCCTGTCTGCCGTGATTCATTTATTGCCCTTTGCTTCTATTTTCAACCAGATCCACCTCCCATTGTCAGGCATGCATCCAGCTGCTGCCTTTCTTGCTTTGTGCTTCCACAACCCAGGATTGTGTTGGGAAATGGGTTATGTAGCTGATCTACAGCAAGTTTGCTTTGTTCTGCTGTGACAGTTCTCTTTTCTTTGCTGTACGGCACCTCTCCTTTCCTGTTCTGCAGGTAGCTGCTAGCAGCCTTGGTAGCTGTTGTCTGTGGCCCACTGTGAGTTTCTAGGTGTTAATTACTAATTTGTACTCCAATTACCACGCTGCAACATTTCCTTATTGTCTTCCCGTAACCTTCCTGTTTCACCTAAGTTGCGCACCCGGTTACCAGCTTTTGAGCATGTTTTCATCCACGTTCACATACACTTTCAGTCACCTTGTGTGCTCTCAGCTAAGCATAGCTATGGCTAGGTACACACCCCTATCCTGCGGCTTTGCTTAGCAACATGCAACCCAGATTACCAATGCTCAAATGTGCCTACAGCTACGGTGGCTCACACCTCTCACCATCATCATCATCATCATCTTTCGGCTGTTCCCATTAGGGGTCGCCACAGCAGATCACCTGTTTCCATTTCTTCCTGTCCTCTGCATCTTGCTCTGTCACATAAACCACCTGCATGTCCTCTCTCACCACATCCATAAACCTTATCTTAGGCCTTCCTCTTTTCCTGTTAACTGGTAGCTTCATCCTTAGCATCTTTTTCCCAATATACTCAGCATCCCTCCTCAGCACATGTCCAAACCAATGTAATTGTGCCTCTCTGGCTTTGTCTCCAAACCTTCCAACCTGTGCTGACCCTCGAATATACTTATTCCTAATCCTGTCCACCCTCATCACACCCACTGTAAATCTTAACATCTTTAATTCTGCCACATCAAGCTCAAACTCCTGCCTTTTTGTCAATGCCACTGCCTCCAACCCATATAACATAGCTGGTCTCACTACCCTCTTGTAGACCTTCCCTTTCACTTTTACAGTTACTTGTCCATCACAAATCACTCCTGACACTCTTCTCCACCCACTCCATCCTGCCTGTACTCTCTTCTTCACCTCTTCTCCACACTCACCGTTACTCTGTACTATTGACCCCAAGTATTTAAACTGATCCACCTTTGCCACCTCTACTCCTTGCATCCTCACCATTCCTCTATCCTCCCTCTCATTCACACACATATATTCTGTCTTAGTCCTGCTGACCTTCATTCCTCTTCTCTCTAGAGCATATCTCCATCTCTCCAGGGTCTCCTCCACCTGTTCCCTACTCTCACTACAGATCACAATGTCATCTGCAAACATCATAGCCCAAGGGGACTCCTGTCTGATCTCGTCTGTCAACCTGCCCATCACCATTGAAAATAAGAACGGGCTCAGAGCTGATCCTTGATGTAACGCCACCTCCACTTTAAATGCATCTGTCACTCCCACTGCAGACCTCACCGCTGTCACACTACCCTCGTACATATCCTGTACCACTCTTACATACTTTTCTGACACTCCTGACTTCCTCATACAATACCACAACTCCTCTCTAGGCACCCTGTGATATGCTTTCTCTAAGTCTACAAAAACACAATGCAACTCCTTCTGGCATTCTCTGTACTTCTCCATCAACACTCTCAGAGCAAAGATCGCATCTGTAGTGCTCTTTCCCGCCATGAAACCATACTGCTGACCACTAATCATCACATCCCTTCTTTTTTTTTTTTTTCCATAATAAATTTTTATTGAAATATATTTTCCAAAAACATTACAGAAATACAATAAACATCACACACATAATACACTATAACTACTACAAACCATTTATACAATATCTACATGAAATGCTTCCTATATTTAATATATTCCTAAAATCAGTATCATGCTAATATAATATTGAAGACCTTTTCCCATATTTTCGGGTTATTAATATTTTTGTTAGTTTGTTTCAGAAGTAATTTATGTGCTAGTAAATGCTTTATAGCCACAAGCTTAAAATTATTCCATGATGTCTTATGTGGTTCTAGCCAATTTGTGGCTATATAGAGTTTCATCAGCAAAAAAATATTCATATAGATAATAGTTTGCGATCTGGAAAGCTCTCTTGGAGGAATGTGTAGAATCATAAATTCCCATGACAGTGTAGAACTTTGATAACCCATCTTTTGCAGTTGTACTTTAAGAGAGTTCCAAAGTTTATATACGCATTTACAACTCCAGAACATATGAAGAAGATCCGCTGTTTGATCTGCACAGTATGGACAAATTGGAGAATTCCTAGGGTTAAATTTATGTAATCTAAGATGTGTGTAATATGCATTGTTCCAAATCATCAATTGTGTGTACATCAGTTTTTGAAAAGAAACTGATTTCCTAGTTATATCAATTGCTTTTAATATCTGATTGTCTGTTACTGTTACTTTTTTTACCCAATACTCTGAAAGCAAAATTTTGTCCTGAAATTTCAAATCCTTAATTAATTTATATGCAGTTGCTATAAATTTAGTGTCTTGTTGGATAGCTTGCCACAATTCAGAGCACTTATCCACAAATCCGGCTGCAGGTTTAAAGTTCCTAAAGTAGCTCAAGGCAAGTTCTTTAACTTGTCTCATTATAACAATGTAACTTCTAGGTAGATTCATTTCCTGTCTAATTTATCACATCCCTTCTTAACCTTACTTCCACTACTCTTTCCCATAACTTCATGCTGTGACTGATCAATTTAATCCCTCTGTAATTACTACAGCTCTGCACATCACCCTTATTCTTAAAAATCGGTACCAAAACACTTTTTCTCCATTCCTCAGGCATCCTCTCACTTTCCAAGATTTCATTAAACAATCTGGTTAAAAACTCCACTGCCATTTCACCTAAACACCTCCATGCTTCCACAGGTATGTCATCTGGGCCAACAGTCTTTCCATTCTTCATTCTCTTCATAGCTATCCTTACTTCCTCCTTGCTAATCCATTGTACATCATGATTCACTATCCCTACATCATCCAACCTTCTCTCCCTCTCATTCTCTTCATTCATCAACCCCTCAAAGTACTCTTTCCATCTCTTCAACACACTCTCCTCACTTGTGAGTATGTTTCCCTCATTATCCTTTATCACCTTTACTTGCTGCACATCTTTCCTAGCTCGGTCCCTCTGTCTAGCCAATCGGTACAGGTCCTTTTCTCCCTCCTTAGTGTCCAACCTTTCATACAACTCTTCATATGCCTTATCCTTAACCTTTGCCACCTCTCTCTTTGCCATGCACCTCATCTCCTTATACTCCTGTTTGCTTTCTTCATCTCTCTGACAATCCCACTTTTTCTTTGCCAACCTCTTTCTTTGTATACTCTCCTGTACGTCCGCAGTCCACCACCATGTCTCCTTGTCGTCCTTCCTCTGTCCAGATGTGATACCAAGCAACTTTCTAGCCGTCTCCCTTACTAGCTCTGCTGTAGTTACCCAGCTATTTGGTAACTCTTCACTATCACCCAGTGCCTGCCTTAACTCATCCCTGAACTCCACCTCACAATTACCCTTTTTCAATTTCGACCATTTGATCCTTGGTGCTGCCCTCACACTCCTCCTCCTCTTCTTGATCATCAACGTCATCCTACAAACCACCATCCTATACTGCCTAACTACACTTTTTCCGGTCAGCACTTTACAGTCTACAATCTCCCTCAAACTGGCCCTCCTACATAAGATATAATCCACCTGTGTGCATCTTCCTCCACTCTTGTATGTCACCCTATGCTCCTCCTTAAATACGTATTCACCACAGCTATGTCAATCCTTTTTGCAAAATCCACTACCATCTGACCTTCTGCATTCCTTTGTTTAACACCATACCTACCCATCACTTCCTCATCCCCTCTGTTCCCTTCACCAACATGCCCATTGAAATCTGCTCCAATCACCACTCTCTCACCCTTGGGTACAGTCATCATCACTTCATCCAATTCACTCCAAAATTTTTATTTCGCATCCATTGCACACCCAACTTGTGGAGCATATGCACTAACAACATTCATCATTACACCATCAATTTCCAGCTTCATAAACATCACTCTATCCAACACTCTTTTCACCTCCAAAACACTCTTAGCATACTGTTCCTTCAGAATAACTCCTATGCCATTTCTCCTCCCATCCACACCATGATAAAACAATTTGCACCCACCTCCGATAGACCTAGTCTTACTTCCCTTCCATCTGGTCTCTTGCACACACAATATACCAACCTTCCTTCCATCCATCATATCAGCTAGCTCTCTCCCTATATCAGTCATACTGTCAACATTCAATGTTCCGACCCTCACTACCACAGTCCTAGCCTTTCTCCTCTCTTCCTGCCTTCGGCCATGTCTTCCACCACTTCTCCTCCTTCGGCCAACAGTAGCCCAATTTCCACCAGCACCCTGTAGGCTAACAGTAGTTGTTAACACGGGCCTCGACCGATCCGGTATGAAAATAATTATTGGTGTCTGCATGAAATGATTTGGCAAAGTTTTACGCCGGATGCCCTTCCTGACACAACCCTCCCCATTTATCTGGGTTTGGGACCGGCACAAAGAAATGCACTGGCTTGTGCATCCCCAGTGGCTGGGCGCACACCTCTCATGATGTCATTTTTACCTCCAGGCCACTCCTCGGTGTTGTACCGCTGCACTGTGTGGTACATCCTTACGCCGGTGGGACGTTTGCGATTCAGTATTACTTGACTCATTTGCATGGCATTGACTACTAATTCCTAGTTACCAGGCGGAACACTGTCACAGACCCTTAGCAACCCTTGGGCCTTGGTTGAGGTGTAGCATGCATACCATTGACTATTATGGTGAAATCATGATTTGTGTTACATTGCAGTTTTATGACATCTAAATATATTTCCCTTGTGTTCCCATTTGCGCACCCATGCACTGAGGTTGTACTTTGCGCTAGTGTGGCCATGACATTAAATGTTATTTTTTATGTATTGTGAATTTTTTATGCCATTGGCTGTATATTTAGCCACTGGCATATATTAACATTGTAATACTTAAGTTTGGTCCGCTATTATGGCTCCGATGTTCTATTTGAAAAAATGTAAACCATTTTTTTTGGTTTACATTTCTGCATGCTTACGCTATGCCTGTACCACTTCATGAATCACTATATACCTTCATTTGCATGCTACACTACTGTACATGGGGTAATTAGCATACAAGTGCCATGAGCTGCGCATCTCCGGTGAATGCTGGTAGTGCATGTGGAAACAGCTTTTACCTGAATAGCTCGATGACCATATTTGGTGCTAGATCGCCAATGCTACTCCGGCGCATGGCGCAAGCTTCATGAATCCCGGGGTTTAATTTTCTTCTGTTGAAACCATTCTTTTGTTAATTTGTATGTATCCTTGGGGTCACTGTAATGATGAAAGGTGACATTTCTCTTCATCTTCAAATTTGTAGCAGATGCCTTAAGGTTTTGGGTCAAAAGTGACTGGTATTTGGAACTGCTCATAATTCCTTCCACCTTGACTAAATCCCCAGTTCTAGCTGAAGAAAGCAACCCCAAAGCATGATACCGCCACCACCATGCTTCACTGTGGGGATGGTGTTCTTTCGGTGATGCAAAATGTTTTTTGAATGCAAATGTACCTTTTAGAATTGTGGCCAGAAAGTTCAACCTTGGTCACATCAGACCAAGATACATTTTCCCACATACTTTTGGGAGACTTGATGTATTGTTTTGCAAATTTCAGCCAGCCCTGAATGTTTTTCTGTGTAAAAAAATGCTTCAGTCTTTCAACCCTACCCCATAGGCCAGACATATGGAGAATATGGGAGATTGTTGTCACATGTAGTACACGACCAGTACTTGCCAGAAATTCCTGCAGCTCCTTCACTGTGGGTGTAGGTCTCTTGGCAGCCTACCTGGCCAGTTTTCACCTTGTCTCTTCATCAATTTTGGAGGGACATCCAGTTCTTTGCAACATCACGGTCATCCCATATTTTCTCCACTTTTTGATTACTGTCTTCACTGTGTTCCATGGTACATCCGATGCTGCGGAAATTTTTTTGTAACCTTCTCCTGACTGATACCTTTCAACAATAAGATCCCTTTGATGCTTTGTAAGATCTCTGCGAACCATGGCTTTTGCTGTGGCAGACTACTGAGTAAATGTCAGGAAAATCCTATTAGGACAGCTGAACTTTATTTGGGGTTAATCAGAGTCTCTTTAATTGATGGCAGGTGTGTACCCAAGAAGACTCAATGCTGTAATTAAAGCCATAGGTGCTTCAATAACATATTAGTTTAAGGGTGTACACACGTATGCATTCAGCTTATTGTATGTTTTTTTTTTGTTTATTCTTTATATATTCTCCCTTAATAGATTTGTATGTTTTTCAGTTGAATTTTACAGGTTATAGGTCCCATTAAAGGTGGGAAAAGTTTTGAAATGATTTATTGCGGTCTAATTTTTTTATATATCACAAAAACCTGGCATTTTAACAGGGGTGTGTACACTTTTTATATCCAGTGTATGTATATATATATATATATATATATATATATATATATATATATATATATATATATATATAAAACAATGTTATGTTAAAGGCAAAAAACAAAACCACTATTAGATATGTGATGAATAGTGATGTGGTGGATATTTATAAGGAGAAAAGCACATAGGGTGTGTAAGCATGTAAAGAATAGCCTTTTCTTTCGGACAGTGGGACACTCTCAGAATAGAAAACTACAATCCACTCTGCTACAGGCCCCATGAGGAGCTCAGTGTCTTTCCAACCTAACACCACTCTTAAGTATTCAAATGCAGTACCACCTTTATCATTCTTAAAAGAAAAGCGCAATCTGGGTCTGAACTGTCTGCAAACAGCTAAAGTTAACTTTGAGTATGTGTCTGCCTGTTTGAGCCAATATTCATTTTCCCCTGGAGAGTACTCTGCTTTGGGTTGTAAGCAACCCCCCCCACCCCACACACTCACACACACACACACACACACACACTCACACACACACACACACACACACACACACACACACACACACACACACACACACACACAGACACACACACACACACACACACACACACACACACACACACACACACACACACACACACACACACACACACACACACACACACACACACACACACATCTTCCACTTTCTCTCTTATTTCCTTCTGTTAGCAAATAGTATCCATAACTGATCAATACTGTGTGTTTGTTAATTTAAACTGAGACCACAGTAGCCTGCTGATACAAGGTTATCCTGTTTTCCACCTGAGAAATGGTTAAGAAATGACTTGCAGTTTCAGAGCAGTCCTTGGTCAATTGTGATTGTTTCTTAAACAGAAACTTGTCTTTGCTTTGGCTCATTAGCAGCAGTACAAAGAACTGCCTGCACCCTTGTTCTCTCCTCCGCCTTCCCTGTTTATTACCTTAAGACAATCCCAAAGTTAATAAACATTACCTGTGGCAGGCACCATTTTTAAAACTACAGCTACCCTTGTCACTATCATGTGTTCATTTATCAGTTAACTCTGTTACCTGATTGTTTCCAGCCCCCTCATAAGAGCAACTAACAGGGTTTCTACCTGCTTCACTCCCCACCCTGCCCCCTATTACCTCCCGCCCCAAGTGATCCCACCTTTATTACACTCACAAACCCCTCCCATCTTTCCAATAGCCAACCACAGTGCTGACCCAACACTACCTCCTCCATCTTACCACTACTATCACACCTCCTCAACTAACATGTACAAGCATACCATACCTATGCTCACTGCATGCACTCTCCTTGCATATCTTACATCCTACCAAAGCTCCGTCATTCCCCCACTCAACCACTACCACTGTATTACTACTCACACCACCACTCATGTCTCACCTTCACTCAGCTCCCCTCCCACCAACTCAAGAACCATCCCTATGTACCCCCCACATATTCTACCAACTATATTACTCAAGCATAAAGCATCCCTACAACTTAACATAGTAACCCTCCCACCATAGCTATTACCCACAGAGCACAATCATAAAGTTTCTCTTATAAACAAACACACTCAAAAACTGAGAAAACTAATAACCTCATGCATATCAAAACTAGCCCTAAGTGGAGACATCCACCCCAACCCTGGCCCTACCATCTCCAACCCCAATCCTCATAATCAGACTAGAAACCACAACTTCTCCCATATTACAGCCAATAGAAAGCCAAGTGACTTCCTTCTACTAAGCCTAAATATTAGAAGTATATCCAACAAAGTCCATGAACTCCATGCCACCATAGACTTGTACTCCCCAGATATAGTCATCCTGACAGAAACCTGGCTAAAAAAGAAAGGAGGCGGTGTAGCTATAATATTTAAACAGCATCTAAACATCCAGATCTTAAAATCATCAGCTCCACAAATAGGCAATGAAGAAATAATATATACCAACCTCAAAATAAACCAAAACAAAACCATCAACGTAATTGGATGCTACTTCGCACCTGGCCAAAACATCCCTCCACTAGAAAACCTCCTCAGCTGGTTTACCCACCATCTCCCCCAAGAAACTATAATTTTAGGTGATTTTAATATTGACTGGCAATCCTGCTCTGGCAACCATCCAACCCATCATGTAAACCTTCATGGCTTCACCCAACTAGTCAAGTCACCAGCCAGGATAAATAAAAACTCCAGCAAGCACACTACCCTGGATTGGATACTAGTCAGTAAGAGCCCACAGTCATATATAACAGGCTGCTTATCAGATAGCCTCAGTGATCACTCCCCAACATTCCTACTCAGAAAATACCTATACCAAGCTAAATCTGTCATCTACTGTCAAATACGTAAAAAACTATACTTTAACCCACTCACATTCATCTCATCCCTCAAAGAATGTAACTGGCATCCTCTAAAGTACCTCAGTCTAGATGACACAGTTTAATTTTTTAATACCACCTTCCTGAGCATCCTTAATTACCATGCCCCCATAAGACTTTCCAGAACCAAAGCACAACCCTCCCCATGGCTACAGAAAACCACTAAGTCAGAAATGAAAAACAGGGATAAAGCCTGGGAGCACTGGCACAAAACCAAACCCCCCTCAACTAGACATAAATTCCTAGAACTATGCAATAGAGTCAAAAAGCTAATAAAGCAGGACAAATTCCAATACTACCAGTCTGCTGTAGACTCCTCCCAACCCATCCCCAAACAATTCTGGTCCTCCATAAACTCCATCCTCCACCCAGGTAAAGTCAGTACCCCTCCTCCTAACATCCCTCACTCCTCAGAAAATATTGCTACCTCATTCAACACACACTTCACACAAACCATACTATCACTAGCTAAACAACACAACCCCCCTCCCCTCCATCCCACACCTTCAACTAGTAATCTCCCCACCGCCTTCTCTTTTTCTCCAGTACCTACCTCCAACATAAAAAAAACTCTTAACTAAACTTAAGCCCACCAAATTAGCAGCAGACAACCTCCCAAGTGAATACCTACAAATCGCAGCTGATGCTCTGGCCTACCCAGTATCCATCTTAATTATCCAATCTCTGTCAGAAAGTTACGTTTCCACACTGTGGAAAGTATCACATATAATTCCCCTCCACAAAGGCGGACCCTCCACAAAACTAACCAATTACCACCCCATAACTATTCTCTCTCCACTCTCCAAAATACTAGAGAGATGCATACACTCTCAGGTCTCAGACTACCTCCTTACTAGCAACCTCCTTTCCAATATTCAGCATGCTTTTCGACCAAACCATAGCACCACCACTGCCTTTACTCTCCTTTACTAACACTATCCTTCAGCATAAATACAATGGCTATCTCTCTTCTGCTACTTTCCTAGACCTATCTAAAGCATTTGACATGGTCCCACACAAACAACTTATCTCTGTCCTCAATAACCTATCCTTCTCTCAGTCAGTCAGTCACCAACTGGTTTCAGAGTTACCTGTCTGACCGCCAACAATCCGTTGTATGGCAGAATGATATATCTCCCAAACTACCTGTCTCCATAGGGGTTCCCCAAGGATCCACACTTGGACCCCTACTCTGCTCTGTTTTCACCAATAATCTAGCCTCTGCCACCAAACATGGGCACACTCATACAATACGCAGATGACTCAACCATCATCTGCTCAGCCCAGTCCCTACCCAGACTGCAAAAAGTCACACAAGAAGCCTTTTCCTCTGTTGAAACTTGGTTATCCGATGCCCAATTAATACTCAACCCAAACAAAACTAAACTACTCATCTTCCAACACACCAAACATACTCAAAACAACTCTAACTTTAACATCACAGCAAAGGACAACACCACTATATATCCAGCTGAACACACAAAATTGCTAGGAGTGGAAATAGACAATAAACTAAAATTTGACATTCACATATCCATGACCATAAAAAAGGTCCACAAAAAACTAGGAGCATTATATAGAAATAAGCAACTTCTCACCAAAGCAGCAAAGATTTCAGTAGCAAATTCCCACCTTATCTCCACCCTACTTTATGCCTCTCCAATATATACCAACCTATGGCAATGCGATCTAAACAAGCTAGAGACCTGCTACAACAAAATCGCCAAATTTGTCACAGGGGCATCCTACCGTAGTCACCACTGTCTCTCACTTGCTGAACTGGGCTGGCTTGAAATCCTTCACCTCCTTCAATGGTATCAACTCTCACTCGCCCACAAACTAGTAAACCATCCACTAAATGTCCCATCCTTCCAGAATCTACTCCAACGCTATCGCACCACCAGACCACTAAGATCCAGCAACAAAAATCACTTGCAGATCACTAAAGCCAATAACTCTGCTGGTGAAGCACTATTCTCTTGCACCATAGCCAAATTATGGAACTCCCTCCTACCCACAATTACCTCCGTACCATCATGCACCCACTTCAAAACTTTACTAAAAGCACACGTAAAAACATGCTGGCTATGCCCTTGCAACTCCCACTCTAAAATCACCCACCCCATCCAACCACTACCTTTCTTTCCACTCCACTAACTACCTTAATTACAGCAAGCTCAGATGCTCATAAGCCTAGTACTTATTATACAGCAGGAACTTCTTATTGTAACATTTGTTAATGTCTGTTATGTACTTTACAGATAAAGATTCTAGTTGTCTACTGATGTACTATGTTCTTCATCTGTAAATATGTTGTAAGTAATTGCTATGTTATATTGTTAATCACTATGTAATCCAATGTAACTACTGTCTGTTTATTTTAACTGTGGAGCTTTTCTCCCCGGGCCTCCACTGAAAATGGACTTACATCCAGTCAGACACTCCCGGTCAACAAATGTAAATAAATAAATAAATAAACAATAAATAAAATAGAATAATCAAAACGAGATTCAACACTGCATACTGTCCTGCAGAAGTCTGCATGTAGCATATTTTTGCCATAGTACATGTATTACTGTTTGCATATAGTGCATTTCAGCACGGGTCTACATCATAATATGATCACACACTGGGCCAGTAACAGTTTTCAGGTAAACCAACCTCAGAAAATGCATACCAGCAAACCAAGCTGCCTGTGGGCAATTACAGCCAGCATTACTTTTATGTGAATCATGTAAATAATATTAGACATTAATCTAATTGTTGGCATAATGGTTAGTTTTGTTATCAAAATTTGTACATGGGCATAACAGGACTTTCATATGGTGAGGCAGTGGTGATTTCAGTAAGCATGTGATATCTCTACCTTACAATTCTAATTTGAAATGCAAATCAAATTAGTACTTTTTGTCCATTGACACTGTCTGTTTACAGCACTGTTATAAATGTGAGTATTTGAGGCAGACACAATAGCCTAGAGAAAGTAGCTAGTTTTATTTGAAAAACACTATGTTTCCAAATACTAGGAAATATGCATCCCTGTTTCATGACAGGAGGCCATGGTGCTACATAAATAAGTGTCCCACTGTCAGAAAGAAAAGGCTAGAACTAGGAAACAATGGATGAGTCAAGTCTCCCGTGGTGAGTTGTCAATCAAAGCAGCAACAGGTCAAATTACCTTCAGCACTTTGACAGCTAGGGAGGGGAAGTGTGAAGGGGAGGGGAGATGATCTAAAGAACTACAACTCGGGCATGACAAAAGAGTGAAAATTAAGATCTCTGCAAAGAAGAAGCAGTAAAAAACACAAAGTCTGTCCTGTGTCTTTGTCTCAGTTAGTTTTTTAAGTAGTCATTGAACAACAGGATATCTCAGTTGAATTTTTTTCTGACTGATAAGACACCAGTGTATGTATGTAAAATAAATGCAGTTAAAGTAGCCAGGAATGGCCCTAGGTCAACTGGTGCCCTAGGCAAAAGGGCTCCATGGCACCCCTCACCATACTACCTGGTGCCCCCATCCTGGTCTACCTACATCAAATAAATACTGGAAAAGTGCCCCTGCTAGACCGGTGCCCTAGGCGGCCGCCTAGTTGGCCTATGCCTAAGGCCGGATATGAAAGTAGCTTCTGAACACTGAAGACTGCATGATGTAATGTGTTAAGGACAAACTGCATTCTGGGATACATGGAGGTTTAGAATATTTGTGAATTCTCATCAAGATGCTAGACACCCATGTGGCCAGACTCTGAAATTGCATATAAAAATATTTAAAAACCTGTAAAGAGTCCCACAGTGCTGTTAAAATATTAGAAACATCTAAACATGATGAAATAAACATGCTTTTTGAGTCTGTGGCTGTAGTTCTCATTCAACAATTATACATCTGAGAAAAGGTGGATGTTTTTCAGTGAAGAAACTGAAAGGGACCTATGTGCTCTCTCAATACCAAAAGAGAGCACCTCTAGCAGGTTAAGAGCTTTAGGCAACCAATTATTCAAGAAGTTCAACCTATTGTCCATATCTTCTTTCTCTGGTATTCCATAAATTCTGATATTGTTACTATTGGATCTACTCTCAAGATCTTCTGCTTTCTCTAGTAACAAAGTATTTTGTTTTAAAAGGAACTCTGTATGATTTTCATTTTCTGCCATCCTCCATTCTAAGTCACTTACTGCTTCCTCATTTGAAGATATCTATGCAGATTGTTGTTTTCAGACTTCATTTAACATATCCATTTGTTTTCTGCAATCCTCTTTTATGTAGCCCACTTTGGTTTTAAGTTTATTTCCTGAATACTTCCCATGATGGTTTGTAGTTCCTTTTTATTGAGTTTTCCTGTGGATTCATTTTTGAGTGGCTCATTTTATTTTAACAGTCAATGATACTACTGACAGGAAAAAGTCAAAAAGAGGGCTTAAAAGTCAAAATTTCTTTTAAAATATTATCTGAGTTAGTTTATGAGACTCAGACTTTATAAAATAGTAAGTTTTTTGTTGCATTTATATAGAGCAAAAGTTTTGTGCTGCTCGTCGGTCACCATCTTGGCCACGCCCCTCCTGGAATTTTATTTCACTATTAAAACTATAGTAAGATTACAATTCACACTTGAGGATATCTTATTTAATCTATCCCTAAGCAAATAATTTGAACTCTGGTTATGAAAACCTGAGAGGCAGACCTGTCAGTTTTCCTTGTTCTGGAGGAATGTTCCTTTTTTAGGCCTGATTTACCCTGCATATGATGTATCCATTTTTGGAGGAATGTCACTATTTTCAGGCTTGATTTACCCCTTCACACAATTTTCTGAATCTCTGTCCTCATATGTGATTTTTGAAGCTAACATACAGAAAGCCTCACTACATGACCAAGATACTATTGCACCAATACTTTAAAGAAGAGGACATGCATCTTAAATGTCTCTTTTTCAGAAGCAAAAATAAATGACATTGGGTGATAATACAGATCATTAAAGTCTACAAATCTTATACTGTCTCTTTGATAACATGCTTATATTTTTCCATCATTTTTGTCACTCTTTTTTCAAATGTGTTTCGGGGTAGTAGCTCACTTTCATGCAAGAAGCAGGAAGAGTTATGTCTTATTTGATATTCACATTTTAGGTTAATTATATATGCAGATTTTTTGCTGGATATGCCTACTTTTCAATGGCCTTTTGACTATTTTTAGTTTCAGCAGCTTGAGAAATACGTCAAGAA
Organism: Protopterus annectens; assembly: GCF_019279795.1. NCBI lineage: Eukaryota > Metazoa > Chordata > Ceratodontiformes > Protopteridae > Protopterus > Protopterus annectens. The sequence goes on from NC_056737.1 coordinate 896,864,699, forward strand.
GGAGCAACTGCATTTCTCTGTTCTGTCCAAGACTGATATATACTGCAATGCCTCAGACCTGAACATTGCTGCCTGACCCTTCAGTATTAATGCACTCAACTATATGCAGCAATCATCACACTTACAAATAAAACCAGAGTGTCATAAGATCCTATCTGAAGATTAAAAATGGCTAAAGGTAAAAACAAGGTGCAGAAAATATATAAAGCAAAAACAGAAAAACTGCACCAAGTTAACACACATTAAATACGCTTATTCAAACCAAAAAACAAAAACAAAAAGGAAAAAAGGTAAGCGCTTTCACAACTGCTGTTGCTTCATCAGACACTACTATAAAATAACAAGCAGCTTAAATAGGTGCATTCAATTAACTGAGAAAGCCAGTCACATGATGCTATACAAAGACAAATAAAAGGTATAGTGAACTGCAAAAGGAGAAAGAAATACATTACACTAAATAATCACTAAAACCTAAAAATAAAAATAATAAAAGCACAAGCAAGTTAAAAGACAAAGTTATAAAAATATATAGCAATAAATACATACCTATATATACACATATATGTAAAAAATACACAGACTAAACACAAACTTAATGTTAATGTTTAAGCCGTCTAGCTTTTAAAAAAGGTTTCAGGGAAGTAGTACCATTAAGACCAGGGTATTTCTCTGCATTAAGCCTAAGGATCCATTTTAATTCATAGCTCTCTGTAGTATTCTCAATGTCTCCACTTCGTATACTACTAGGTATATTTTGAATAACAAAAAACCTAAAGGTATGGGAACTGTCAGTATGCATTGCATGATTAGCTAAAGCATTAGTTTCCTTACAATTAGTAATATCTCTAATGTGTTCCAATATTCTGTCTTTCAACATCCTATTAGTTTTCCCTATATAATATACAGGGCATTTTTGACAGAAGGCAAAATATACTACATCTGTAGTCCTGCAATCTGAATACTGATGGCTAGAAATAAAAAAAAATTGAGTTGGGTGTGTATAAGTATTCTTACTAAATATATATTTACAAGCAGTACATTTTCTGCAAGGAACTGTACCGATGCGTGTAGGGAAACTGAAAGTCTCAGAGACTTCCCTATTACATAGATGTTGCTTAAGAGATCTATTGTTCCTAAAGCAGAATAAAGGAACCTCACCAACTTTTTCAATTAGCCCTGGAACTTCTTGTAACAAATGCCAATGTCTCCTAATGACCTGTGTGTACTGATTAACAACACTAGAAAACTGAAAAACAACCCTGAAATCATTATTAGCTGCCAAATTATTATCTAAATTGTGGCTTTTAATATTTTCTCTGAGATAGGGTCTACATCTAGTGTCCCTCAATTTCCATGCTTTCAGTTTCCCTACATGATTCTGAAGAAGTCTCACATTTAGAGATGAAAGCGCGCTAAATCCACTTGTTTTTGTCATTTCTGTTACTCTTATACCCTGGAACTTTTAACGTTTGGAATAAAGTGCTACAGTTATTATCGAGTGTCTACAGTGGGTTCTATACATTAAGGAGGACAGCCTTTATTGTTACCAGGCAGCGTTGTCTTTGGTTAAAATATTTTCCAACTACGGACTTGGTTGTGTTTGATATTTATTATCTGATATTAATAAAACAATATCTGAAGCATGGAAATTGAGGGACACTAGATGTAGACCCTATCTCCGAGAAAATATTAATAGCCACAATTTAGATAATAGTTTGGCAGCTAATAATGATTTCAGGGTTGTTTTTCAGTTTTCTAGTGATGTTAATCAGTACACACAGGTTATTAGGAGACATTGGCATTTGTTACAATAAGTTCCTGAGCTAATTGAAAAAGTTGGTGAGGTTCCTTTATTCTGCTTTAGGAACAATAGATCTCTTAAGCAACATCTATGTAATAGGGAAGTCTTGCAGACTTTCAGTTTCCCTACACGCATCGGTTCATTTCCTAGCAGAAAATGTACTGCTTGTAAATATATATTTAGTAAGAATACGTATACACACCCAACTCAATTTTTTTTTATTTCTAGTCATCAGTATTCAGATTGCAGGACTACAGATGTATATTTTGCCTTCTGTCAAAAATGCCCTGTATATTATATAGGGAAAACTAATAGGATGTTGAAAGACAGAATATTGGAACACATTAGAGATATTACTAATTGTAAGGAAACTAATGCTTTAGCTAATCATGTAATGCATACTGACGGTTCCCATACCTTTAGGTTTTTTGTTATTCAAAATATACCTAGTAGTATACGAGGTGGGGACATTGAGAATACTACAGAGAGCTATGAACAAAAATGGATCCTTAGACTTAATGCAGAGAAATACCCTGGCCTTAATGGTACTACTTCCCTGAAACCTTTTTTAAAAGCTAGACGGCTTAAACATTAACATTAAGTTTGTGTTTAGTCTGTGTATTTTTTACATATATGTGTATATATAGGTATATATTTATTACTATATATTTTTATAACTTTGTCTTTTAACTTGCTTGTGCTTTTATTATTTTTATTTTTAGGTTTTAGTGATTATTTAGGGTAATGTATTTCTTTCTCCTTTTGCAGTTCACTGTACCTATTATTTGTCTTTGTATAGAATCATGTGACTGGCTTTCTCAGTTAATTGAATGCACCTATTTAAGCTGCTTGTTATTTTATAGTAGTGTCAACAGCAGTTGTGAAAGCGCTTACCTTTTTTCTTTTTGGTTTGAATAAACGTCTTTTTTGTGTGTTAACTTGATGCAGTTTTTCTGTTTTTGTCATAAGATCCTAAACTGTTTGTTGCTATTCTATCCAATAACCTCTGCAGTATATTAATAAACCAGAATCCTACATGCACTATGGTCCACCTATTAATATTAAACAAGCAGTGATTGTTAGCCCTTCTCAAATCACATAATCCTGCAGAACACTTTTCTTCTTTAACATGAATCCATGCCGCATTATTTTCTCTATAATCCTGTATTTCTTAGACCAAAATAAGCAAACAAACAAACAAACAAGCAAAACATACAGTCTGTAGTATTTCTAATTAATCTTAGAAATAATTTAATTTGTTCCCATGGTCATTCATAGATACAAATATTATTAAATAATTTTATTTCATTTTATTTATTTATTTTACATTTGATTACCGGGAAAGTTCCGACTGGGTAAAAATCCTTTTTCAGCAGAGGCCTGGAGAGAAAATGTCCACATTTAACATGTAACAATGATTATAATTACAAATACAAGGTTTGCATATACATGACCTGACATTTCTGATAAACATGTATCATTGGATAAAAATAGATTCATGTACGTATTCTTAATAATGGCAATGTTGGATAATCTAGTACAGGAAAAGAGACTTATTATTTAAAAAAAAAAAGTGAAGAAATCTATAAGGAAAATGAGTGACTTACAGAATGTAAATCAGGTATTATTAATAACGATCGTGGGTGATCAATTTCATAGCTATACTACATTGACTGATAGCCTGTAGTAGGAGGAGATACAGTAAAGTATAGATATTATAGGTTAATAGGTTCATACTAGGCTATCTGCCTTAGGGCATTTATAAGCCTAGCCAGAGTGTGTTTGGCTTTCACCACCCATTTTAAATTAATTTTGCTATGCCCTTTTTCGAGGTTAGTATACTGTGCCTCTGTCTAACAGTGACACAGAAGTGATACCCGGGGTAAACCTATGATCTCCCATCCACTCATCAAGATTCCTCTTGAAGAGAGTCAATGAGGGATTCTGCCTAACCTGGACTGGGATTTTATTCCAGAGTGAAGGGAGCCTCTGGGTTATGAATCTGTTCCTCCAGCATGTCCTATTTATTTCAGTGCTGAGGTTCAAGTCTCTCGAGTGTGTAGCTCAATGGGATTTGGATTTTCTGAGGTGCAGCATGTCCATTAATTCCGGGTTGGACATGGCTTTATACGTCAGGCACAGATCGCCTCTGAGCAGGCAGTATGCCACTGAGTAGAGTTGGAGTTTCTTTAACCGGGCAGCATATGGCATCTGTTTGAGCCCTATAATCCTCTTGGTGAGGTACTTTTGGGGTCTTTCCATTTGCTGCAGGTGTCCGGTAAGGTACATCCCAAAAGGGGCATTGTACTCAATTATGGGCCTGATGAGGGATGAGTAAAGAGGCACGATGACCTCCCCTGATCTAGATGTGAATGCCTTCATGATTAGGTGGGCTATATAAAATATTTTTCTAACCACTTTGGCCACGTGGTTATCAAATGAGAGATTGCTATCAACTTGGGTCCCCAGGTCCCTAATTACTTCTTCTGTACATAATGGATTACCACTTATGTGGTAATTTGTGGACACTTTGTTTTTGCCAAAGGGGATGACTATACCCTTTTTGGCATTTAGCTTGAGGCCATGGCTCTGGCACCAGTTCTCTGTTTCTATGAGGCCCTTTTGGAGAATGCTTATGTCGGCTGGAGAGTCGATTATGGTGCCCAGTTTTCAGTCATCTGCGATCTTAGTCAGCCACAGTCCTTCCGTGTTGGCCTGTACCTCTGTGAAATATATACCGAACAAGAGAGGTCCCAGGACTGAGCCTTGTGGGATGCCACTTGTAACTGGTTTGGAGTCTGACATGGCTCCAGCAATTTTAACCATGTGGGTTCTGTCCTTGAGCCAGTTTGCAACCCATCTAGTGACATAGGGATTTATATTTAAGCTGGTGAGCTTATCTATAATGCCCGAGTGGGGAATTGTATCGAAGGCTTTTGTGAGGTCCAGGTAGGCTGTGTGGACCACCTTCCCCTCGTCAATGGCCTTGATGACTGTTTCAAAGAAATCATCCAGGTTTAAGAGGCAGGATCTGCCCTTAACAAAGCCGAACTGGGTAGGATCCAGTGTCTGTAGGTCCCCAATATCTTTATTTATGTGGTCTATGATGATCCTTTCCATAGCTTTGCAGACCAAGCTAGTCAGGCTTATGGGGTGATAGTTTCCAGGATCCATTGAGGCACCACCTTTGTGGAGAGGGACCACTGTTGCTGCACGCCACTCTTTGGGTACATATCCTGTAGTAAGGCTGAGACTGAACAGTAGTTTTATTTTTGGGATTAGCTCTTCTTGGAGTTCATGTAGGACGCAGCCCGGGACACTGTCTGGTCCCATTGATGCTGTGTTTTTTGCTTTGGAGAGGGTAGCTTTTACCTGAGCATCTGAGATGTCGGGGGGGGCACTCTGCTGGGATAAATATTTCCCTTTTGGTGGGGAGGGGGGTAGAAGTTTGCACTGAACCTGTCAGCTAGGATGTTGGCAATGTCTGTGGGTTGGGTGTATTTTTTGTCGTTTTTGACTAATTCTGAGCATATCTGGGAATTCCCACCCAGGTTTCTAACATAACTAAAGAAAGCCTTGTGATTATCCTTAGTGTCCTGTGCAATTTTTCTGTCGAAGCTGGCCTTAGATGATTTTATGAGTGCCCGTATTTTTTTGCTAATACTGATCAGAGATGCCTTCCCTTTTTGGGATTCTGCTCTATCATGTAGTAGCTTCCTCCTTCTATTGTATGGATTGTTTATGGCTGGGGTCCACCAGACAGGACGTCTGCCTTTGGAGGATTGGGTCTTGGTTTTATTTGGGATTGTATGATCCATGCATTCCTGAAGGTTTTCATAGAATGCGTTTATAAAGGATTCTGCGGTCTGGACCGTATTTTCCACAGGCCCGGGGGCTTTGAAGGATTCCACCTCAGTTTTGGGGAGTGTGAAATTTGCTTTAGAGAAGTTTTTCACTGTGGTTTTCAGGGTAGGGGGTGGAGTCGGGATGTGAATATCCAGTGAGATTAGTTTATGGTCTGACCTTACAAGTGAGGGATACACTTCTGGTCTGGAGCATAGAGTCCCCATGTTGGTGATGATCAGGCCCAGTATGTTTTCCCCCCTTGTGGGAATGGTAACAAGTTGTTCCATAGCATTTGAGTTTATAAATTCTAGGAACCTTTGGGCTAGGGTGTTGGAGCTAGAGTAATGCTCCCAGTCTATGTTTGGGTAGTTAAAGTCGCCTAATATAATGGTGTTTGGAGAGACCTTCATATTTTTCAGTGTTCTCAGGAAGGCCGAGTGGGGTTCCTGGGTTTGGGAGAGTGGTCTGTAGCAGGCTATAAACTGGAAGGCAGTTTTACCCACTTTTAGTTGCACATGGTAGTCTCTGATGCTTCGTGCTGTGCCACCAACCTGGAGGTGTGGGTATCTTTGACGAATATTGATACTCCCCCTCCTTTTGTGGTACGGTCTAAGTTTTGGAGCCGAAAAGCATGGTATGAGGTATTACTTGGTAGTGCTGGGGTGCTCTTGGGAGCCTTGAACCAGGTTTCTGTTACTGCACAGATATCGATGTTCTCCATGCTAAGGAGAGATTTGAGTGCATGCATCTTGAGGTTTAGACTTCTGGCATTGAGTAGCATTACTCTTAGTTTCTTATCCCTTGTGATACCTATGGAGGTGGGTTTGTCTTTTGAGCCTTGCCTAAAAAAGGCACTATGGGGGTAGCAAGAGTTTTTGCCAATATTCAAAAGCCCAGTGGTGACAGGTGCAAGCTGTCCCTAGCGAAGCATCATGGCTTGTCAAGCATGTCATCCCAGGCTGACAGGCATTGGATCCCCTTTGAATGACACCAATACTTAAGCCAATTGTTGAAATTGATCATCTTGTCTTCATATTGTGGCATCATTCCTGGTGAGGGTAAGATGCTACTCAAGGTCAGGGTCATACCGACCTGGGCTATATGCTCAGAGAGCTCCTCTATGTCTCTTTTCATGTAGTCCAGGGAGGTACATCTCAGGTCATTCACACCAGCATGGACAATGACGGACTCACATTTGTACTTGCCTTGGAGTGACCTGAGTGCTTGTGTTATGTGACGGATCCTAGCGCCTGACAGGCAGCTCACCATGACCTTCTCCTTGTTCAGCCTGGTGAGTGGGACGTCAGTGTGCCTGACGATAGAGTCACCTATTACAAGTGTATCAGGTGTGTTGTTTAGGCTTAAGGGCTGTTACTGTTCGGCACACTGGCTTTGTGAGCTATGTGTTGCACGTGTTTTGTTTTGGGGTAGCGGTTGCTTGGGTGTCTGATTTGGAGGTCTCTGCTGCTTAGGCAGATTTTTCTTTAGAGCCTCCGAGTATGTTTTTGTGTGTTTATGTGTTTGGTTTGCTGTTGTGGTAGGTCTATGTGAGACTGGAATTGCAGTCAGTGTGGTTTCCTTCTCCTCCTGACTGGTTTCGCCAGTACTGAGTTGAGAGATCTTAGCCTCCAGTATGGCTATATGGTTGCATCTCTCACATGTGTTGGAATTTGTTGGGAGGAGGAGAGGGTTGTCTGTGTACATGAGGCAGTTGTAACATTGCCTCAAGATTCCCAGATTCACCAGCTGGACCAGAGAGGAGATTGACAACTGACCTTTGGACATGCTAGAATAGTATTGGGAATTGCTTTTTGATTGAAAAAATGGGCCAGCGGGGAACGAGGTACTCAGGGGGAGTTTGTGAGGGTGTAGTGCTTTTAATATTTTAGTGCTGACTTATATAATTGCTTTAGTGAGCAAGTGCCAGGTAACTTAAATGCAATGTGTTACAGATAACGTAAATGCAAAAACGACAAACAGTAACTTTATTTCAAGTGAAAGAAGGAAATAAGTACAGTAAGCAATGCAGATATCACTAGGGATCCACAGAAGCGCTGAAAAGCCGCATTTTAGGTGGAATTAGCATTTCAGAGAAATAACAAGCAAACAAACAAGCAGCATACAAATAAAGCTAGATTCAGCAGGCTTAGATCTAGTCTATGCTACAGCAAACAAGGTGTACCAATTTCAGTAAGAAACAGTTAAAATATGCAGGCACTATAAGCCTTTAATCAGAAATTCCCAACTCAGAAGGGCAGAGTCCAGCCTCTCCTCTCACAAGAGTGCAGACCACGAACCTTCTTAATGTAAAATAACTGGCCTGAAGCCCAAGTGCTTAAACCAGAACTAATACACTTTTAGAATAACAGACACTGAGCCCTCAATCAGCAGTTCACAACTTAGAAGGATGTAAGCTACCTGTCCTGCCACCACAGTGCAGGCCACAAACCTTCCCAATGTAAAACAACTGGTCTGAAGCCCCAGTGCTTAATCCAAAAGACTTAGAATGATAGCTACACTTTAATCAAGTTACTACCAAGCAATAAGAAATACAATTGAATACTTTAAAGAATGTCTGGATTAGTGCTCAAGTTATACAAACAAAGCTAGTTTCAGCAGGCCTGGATCTAGTCTATGCTACAGCAAACAAGGTGTACCAATTTCAGTAAAAAGCAGTTCAAATATGCAGGCACTATAAGCCTTTAACTTGAAATTCCCAGCTCAGAAGGGCAGGGTCCAGCCTCTCCTCCCACAAGAGTGCAGACCACAAACCCTTTTAATGTAAAATAACTGGCCTGAAGCCCAAGTGCTTAAACCAGAATTAATACACTTTTAGAATAACAGACACTGAGCCCTCAATCAGCAGTTCCCAACTTAGAAGGATGTAAGCTACCTGTTCTGCCACTACAGTACAGACCACAAACCTTCTTAATGTAAAACAACTGGCGTGAAGCCCAAGTGCTTAAACCAGAATGAATACACTTTTAGAATAACAAACACTGAGCCCTCAATTAGCAGTTTCCAACTTAGAAGGATGCAAGCTACCTGCCCTGCCACCACAGTGCAGGCCACAAACCTTCCTAATGTAAAACAACTGGTCTGAAGCCCAAGTGCTTAATCCAAAAGGCTTAGAATGATAGCTACACTTTAATCAAGTTACTACCAAGCAGTAATAAATACAATTGAATACTTTAAAGAATGCCTGGATTAGTGCTCATGTTATACAAGCAAAGCTAGATTCAGCAGGCCTGGATCTAGTATATGCTACAGCAAACAAGGTGTACCAATTTCAGTAAGAAGCATTTTAGATATGCAGGCACTATAAGCCTTTAACCAGAAATTCCCAGCTAGAAGGGCAGAGTCCAGCCTCTCCTCCCACAAGAGTGCAGACCATGAACCCTTTTAATGTAAAATAACTGGCCTGAAGCCCAAGTGCTTAAACTAAAAGGCTTAGAATGAGTTACACCAAGCAGTAATAAATAAAAGTGAGTACCTTTAAGATGACGCAAAAGCAAAATAAAGTAGAAAGAAACACAAATACAGTAAAAGCAGATTTTTTTTTTTGAGTGAACAAATGAGACGGGCCCAGGAGTTACAGGACAGAAACAATTGCAAATGCAGGCCTTCAAATCAGAAAGTTGAGAGAGATGGAAGACCGCCCAAACGGCCAATGACTACAAATTCTGGGCCAGAACCACTCCTTATGTGGTAGACAGGTTACCTAGTGCTTACCACTCCCACTGATAAGCTAGAAGGCTTCCCTCCAACACAGAAAGGCGTGGGGGCTCAGAAGCTTACAAATAGTCCTGGATACAGCAAATCTGTATCTGGAACACTAATTACAAAAAAGGTAGGAAACAGGCTTACAATTTTTTTTTTCAGAAAAGTAGCAAAAACAGTAGTAAAAACAATTCACATGCAGTGCAAGCTGGCACACTTGAGTATGTAGCAATATTAGTCCACGCACAGTTTGAAAAAAATGTAATTAAATTAAAAAGGAGTAAAAGCAAGTGCAGAAAGGGTTTATTAGGTAGAATGCGGCAAAGAGATGGGACTGGGGGAGTGTCCTAGATCAAATCTACAGTGGGGCAGGCACTGCAAAAGCCACCAAATTTAAACTACTACCAGAACAGGGAGAGGGGGTGGGGAAAAGTTGAGGAATCAGAGTGCAGATTATAAAACCCCAAAAATAAATACTGATCTCTGTATATTTGCAGAACACTAAGACAACAGATATCTAAGCAACAATTTAGCTCTATAATACAGAATAATACAGAAAAATATACTCAGCTCTATATATTTGCAGATAGTCATGTAAGGCTGTTCCACTTTAAATGTAGACTGCTGCTATTAACATTTCAATTTTAGGGAACCTTGAGTTAACAACACACAAGCAATAGAAACCACAATGAGGGGGGTGGGGAAGAAAGTTTCAACAGAGATGTGAGGAATTAGAGTGCAAATTATAAAACCCAAAAAATATACACTGATCTCTGTATATTTGCAGAACACTAAGACAACAGATATCTAAGCAACAATTTAGCTCTATAATACAGAATAATACAGAAAAATATACTCAGTTCTATATATTTGCAGATAGTCTTATAAGGCTGTTCCACTTTAAATGCAGACTGCTGCTATTAACAGTTCAAATTAAGGGAACCTTGAGTCAACAACACACAAGCAATAGAAACCACAATGAAGGGGGGTGGGGAAGAAAGTTTCAACAGAGATGTGAGGATTCAGAGTGCAAATTATAAAACCCAAAAAATATATACTGATCTCTGTATATTTGCAGAACACTAAGACAACAGATATCTAAGCAACAATATAGCTCTATAATACAGAATAATACAGAAAAATATACTCCGCTCTATATATTTGCAGATAGTCTTGTAAGGTTGTTCCACTTTAAATTGTTGAAACATAATTGCAACCTAAGAAGAATAGTTTTACTCTAGTCCTTGAATACATGCTTTAGATTGTAATAAGAATGGGTAGAAGCATATTGAAAGGTGAGATGTGATCTGATTTATCTGAAGAACTAGTTTTACCTAGAGAATGAGTGCTTAGAGTAAACAGGACATTGAATTGGAATTTTTTTCTTATCCAGGATTTGTACAGGGGCATAGCCGTGTATTGGCTAAGTGAGACTTAAAAGTTATTTTGAAGCAAGATGAATTGGTTGGTAGTAACTTGATTGATTACTGCTTGGTAGTGACTTGATTAAAGTGTAGCTATCATTCTAAGTCTTTTGGATTAAGCACTTGGGCTTCAGACCAGTTGTTTTACATTAGGAAGGTTTGTGGCCTGCACTGTGGTGGCAGGGCAGGTAGCTTACATCCTTCTAAGTTGGGAACTGCTGATTGAGGGCTCGGTGTCTGTTATTCTAAAAGTGTATTAATTCTGGTTTAAGCACTTGGGCTTCAGGCCAGTTATTTTACATTAAGAGGGGTCGTGGTCTGCACTCTTGTGGGAGGAGAGGCTGGACTCTGCCTTTCTGAGCTGGGAATTTCTGGTTAAAGACTTATAGTGCCTGCATATTTGAACTGCGTCTTACTAAAACTGGTACACCTTGTTTGCTGTAGTATAGACTAGATCCAGGTCTGCTGAATCTAGCTTTGTTTGTATGCTTGTTGTTTGTTTTCTTGTTATTTCCCTGAATTGCTAATTCCACCTAAAATGCAGCTTTTCAGTGCTTCTGTGGATCCCTAGTGATATCTGCATTGCTTACGGTACTTATTTCCTTGTTTCACTTGAATGAAAGTTACTGTTTGTCGTTTTTGCATTTAAGTTACCTGTAGCACATTGCATTTAAGTTACCTGGCACTTGCTCACTAAAGCAATTATATAGGTCAGCGCTAAAAAATTAAAAGAACTACACCCTCACAAACTCCCCTTGAGTACCTTGTTCCCCATTGGCCCTTTTTTTCAATTATAAAGGAATTCTCAATACTATTCTAGCATGTCCAAAAGTCAGTTGTCAATCTCCCAGCTGGTGAATCTGGGAATCTTGAGGCAATGTTACAACTGCCTCATGTACACAGACAACCCTCTCCTCCTCCCAACAAATTCCAACACATGTGAGAGATGCAACCATATAGCCAAACTGGAGGCTAAGCTCTTTCAACTCAGTACTGGCGTAACCAGTCAAGAGGAAAAGGAAACCACACTCATTACAATTCCAGTCTCACATAGACCTACCACGACAGCAAACCAAACACATAAACACACAAAAACATACTTGGAGGCTCTAAATAAAAATCTGTCTAAGCAGTAGAGACCTCCAAACCAGACACCCAAGCAACCGCTACCCCAAAACAAAACACATGCAACCCATAGCTCACAAAGCCAGTGTGCCGAATAGTCACAGCCCTTAAGGCTAAACAACACACCTGATACACTTGTAATAGGTGACTCTATCGTCAGGCACACTGACATCCCGATCACCAGGCTGAACAAGGAGAAGGTCACGGTGAGCTGCCTGTCAGGCGCTAGGATCCGCCACATAACACAAGCCACTCAGGTCACTCCAAGGCAAGTACAAATATGACTCAGTCATTGTCCATGCTGGTGTGAATGACCTGAGACGTACCTCCCTGGACTACATGAAAAGAGACATAAAGGAGCTCTCTGAGCATGTAGTCCAGGCCGGTATGACCCTGACCTTGAGTAGCATCTTACCCTCACCAAGAATGATGCCACAATATGAAGACAAGATGATCAATTTCAACAATTAGCTTAAGTATTGGTGTCATTCAAAAAGGATCCAATGCCTGTCAGCCTGGGATGACATGCTCGACAAGCCACGATGCTTGGCTAGGGACGGCTTGCACCTGTCAACCCTGGGCTTTTGGATATTGGCAAAGGCTCTTGTTACCCCCATAGTGCCTTTTTTAGGCAAGGCTCAAAAGACAAACCCACCTCCATAGGTATCACAAGGGATAAGAAACTAAGAGTATTGCTACTCAATGCCAGAAGTCTAAACCTCAAGATGCATGCACTCGAAACTCTCCTTAGCATGTAGAACATCGATATCTGTGCAGTAACAGAAACCTGGTTCAAGGCTCCCGAGAGCACCCCAGCACTACCAGGTTATAACTCATACCATGCTTTTCGGCCCCAAAACTTGGACCGTACCATAAAAGGAGGGGAAGTATCAATATTCGTCAAAGATACCCACACCTCCAGGTTGGTGGCACAGCACGAAGCATCAGAGACTATCAATGTGCAACTAACAGTGGGTAAAACTGCCTTCCAGTTTATAGCCTGCTACAGACCACCCTCTCAAACCCAGGAACTCCACTCGGCCTTCCTGAGAACACTGGAAAATATGAAGGTCTCTCCAAACACCATTATATTGGATGACTTCAACTACCCAAACATAGACTGGGAGCATTACCCTAGCTCCAACACCCTAGCCCAAAGGTTCCTAGAATTCACAAACTCAAATGCTATGGAACAACTTTTTACCACTCCCACAAGTGGGGAAAACATACTGGACCTGATCATCACCAACATGGGGACTCTATGCTCCAGACCAGAAGTGTATCCCTCACTGGTAAGATCAGACTATAAATTAATCTCACTGGATATTCACATCCCGACCCCACCCACTGCCCCAAAAACCACAGTGAAAAACTTCTCTGAAGCAAATTTCACAGTCCTCAAAACTGAGGTGGAATCCTTCAAAGCCCCCGGGCCTGTGGAAAATATGGCCCAGACCGCAGAATCCTTTATAAACGCATTCTATGAACACCTTCAGGAAGGCATGGATCATGCAATCCCAAATAAAACCAAGACCCAATCCTCCAAAGGCAGACGTCCTGTCTGGTGGACCCCAGCCATAAACAAACTATACAATGGAAGGAGGAAGCTACTACATAATAGAGCAAAATCCCAAAAAGGGAAGGCATCTTTGATCAGTATTAGCAAAAAACTACAGGCACTCATACAATCGTCTAAGGCCAGCTTCGAGAGAAAAATTGCACAGGACACTAAGGATAATCACAAGGCTTTCTTTAGTTATGTTAGTAACTTGGGTGGGAATTCCCAGATATGCTCAGAATTAGTCCAAAATGACAAAAAATACACCAAACCCACAGACATTGCCAACATCCTAGCTGGCAGGTTCAGCACAAACTTCTCCCCCCCTCCCCACCAAAAGGGCAAATATCTATCCCAGCAGAGTGCTGCCCCCCTGACATCTCAGATGCTCAGGTAAGAGATGCCCTCTCCAAAGCAAAAAACACAGCATCAATGGACCAGACGGTGTCCCGGGCTGCGTCCTACATGAACTCCAAGAAGAGCTAAACCCAAACATAAAACTACTGTTCAATCTCAGCCTTACTACAGGATATGTACCCAAACAGTGGTGTACAGCAACGGTGGTCCATCTCCACAAAGGTGGTGCCTCAACGGATTCTGGAAACTATCGCCCCATAAGCCTGACTAGCTTGGTCTGCAAAGCTATGGAAAGGATCATCATGGACCTTATGAATAAAGATATTGGGGACTTACAGACACTGGATCCTACCCAGTTCGGCTTTGTTAAGGGCAGATCCTGCCTCTTAAACCTGGTCGATTTCTTTGAAACATTCACCAGGGCCATTGACGAGGGGAAGGTGGTCCACACAGCCTACCTGGACCTCGCAAAAGCCTTCGATACAATACCCCACTCGGGCATTATAGATAAGCTCACCAGCTTAAATATAAACCCCTATGTCACTAGATGGGTTGCAAACTGGCTCAAGGACAGAGCCCACATGGTTAGAATTGCTGGAGCCATGTCAGACTCAAACCAGTTACAAGTGGCGTCCCACAAGACACAGTCCCGGAACCTCTCTTTTTCGGTATATATTTCTCAGAGGTACAGGCCAACACGGAAGGACTGTGGCTGACCAAGTTCACAGATGACTGCAAACTGGGTGCCATAATCGACTCTCCAGCCGACACAATCATCCTCCAAAAGGGCCTCATAGAAACAGACAACTGGTGCCAGAGCCATGGCCTCAAGCTAAATGCATAAAAGTCTATAGTCATCCCCTTTGGCAAAAACAAAGTGCCCACAAATTACCACATAAGTGGTAATCCATTAAGTACAGAAGAAGTAATTAGGGACCTGGGGACCCAAGTTGATAGCAATCTCTCATTTGACAACCACGTGGCCAAAGTGGTTAGAAAAACATTTTATATAGCCCACCTAATCATGAAGGGATTCACATCTAAATCAGGGGAGGTCATTGTGCCTCTTTACTCATCCCTCATTAGGCCCATAATTGAGCACAATGCCCCTTTTGGGATGTACCTTACCAGACACCTGCAGCAACTGGAAAGACTCCAAAAGTACCTCACCAAGAGGATCAAAGGGCTCAAACAGATGCCATATGCTGCCCGGTTAAAGAAACTCTAGCCCTACTCAGTGGCATACCGCCTGCTCAGAGGCGATCTGTGCCTGATGTATAAAGCCATGTCCAACCCGGAATTAATGGACATACTGCACCTCAGAAAATCCAAATCCCATCGAGCTACTCGCTCGAGAGACTTGAACCTCAGCACTGAAATAAATAGGACATGCTGGAGGGACAGATTCATAACCCAGATGCTCCCTTCACTCTGGAATAAAATCCCAGTCCACGTTAGGCAGAGTCCCTCATTGACTCTCTTCAAGAGGAATCTTGATGAGTGGATGGGGAATCTTAGGTTTACCCCGGGTATCACTTCTTTGTCATTGTTAGACAGAGGCACAGTATACTAACCTCAAAAAAGGGCATAGCAAAATTAATTTAAAATGGGTGGCAAAAGCCAAACACACTCTGGCTAGGCTTATAAATGCCCTAGGGCAGATAGCCTAGTATGAACCTATGAACCTATGGTAATAGATGTTATTTCTGATGGTAAGCTTTTCCAGATTTTAGCTGTGTAGCTCGAGAAAAGAGAGTTGCTTGATTTATTGTTAGCTTTGGTAACACTTAACAGGGATTTGCTACTCAAGCGAAGTACATGTTTGTTAGAGTAAGGAGTTAATATGTTTTTAAGTGCTGGTGTTTTTTCTGGTTGGTACAGGATCTTATCTGCCAGGCATAGTTGGTGATGTTTTTAATTGAGGAAGTTCTATCTAATTCAGTTGTTTGAGGGCAGTGCAATGATATGTCCTAGACCTGGTATAAGTAGCAAATTTTGAAATTTTGTTATAGCAAGATTCTAATTTGTGTAAATCTGATTTTCTAAGGTTTGTGGGAATTGGTGATGCATAGAGAAGAGTTAAGATAAGATGTGTTCTAACTGAAAAATAAAGGTATAAAAGCTATAGCACTGCTCTCTCAAAGCAAAAAATACAGCCTCCATGGGACCCGATAACATCTCGGGTTGCATCCTACATGAACTCAGGCAGGAACTTGCAGCACCATAAGGCGCCCTATTCAACCAAAGCCTGAGTACCAGTTTTGTCCCAGCTGAGTGGAGGACAGCCACTGTCATCCCTTTACACAGGTGGAGCATCCACCAATCCAGAAAATTATAGACCCATCAACCTAACTAGCCTGATCTGCAAGGTCGTTTAAGAGATTATCATGGACCTCATTAACAGGGACACTGGCAACCTCCAAACACTCAATCCCACACAGTTTGGCTTCATCAAGGGGAAGTCATGTCTGTTAAATTTGGTCATCATTTTTGAAACAGTCACCAAAGCCATTTATGAGGGGAAGACAGTGCACACTACCTATCTTGACCTGGCCAAAGCCTTCGACACTATTCCCTACTCAGGCATAATAGACAAACTCTCTCAACTAGGCATCAGTCCATATGTTACCAGATGGGTAGCTAACTGGCTCACTGATAGAACCCATCTAGTCAAAATAGGGGAAGCCAGCTCAAGTAGTAGATCCGTATCCAGTGGCGTACCCCAGGGTTCATTCTTGGGGCCTTTGTTAATTGGGATATGCTTTTCTGAGGTGCAGGCCAAAACCTGTGAGCTATAGCTGACCAAGTTTGCAGATGACTGCAAGCTGGGAGCTGTCATCAGATTCCCTAGTGACATGGACATCTCCCAAGAGGGTCTCACCCAAACAAATGACTGGTGACAGAAACATGGCCTCAAGCTGAATAAAAAAAATGCATCATCATCCCCTTTGGGGAGATTGATTTCCCCACAAATTATCCCACTGATAACAATGTCCTAAGCACACAGTCAGTCATGAGGGATTTGGGCATCCAGATTGATAGCAACCTGACTTTTGACCACCACGTTGCTTCCATTGTACGGAAAGCATTCTACATGGCCCACCTCATAAGTAAGGGTATCTCATTCAGGGACAAGAAGGTCATATCATCCCTTATAAGGCCCATTATTGAGTACAATGCCCCCATTCGGCATGTACCGTCCAAAGCACATGCAGCAGCTAGAGAGACCACAGAGGTTCCTCACCAGGAGAATCCAAGGTCTCAAAGATCTACCATACACAGATAGTTTAAAAGCCCTATCCCTCCTCTATGTTTCATACAGGTTAAAAGCCCTACCCCTCCACTCTGTTTCATACAGACACCTCAGAGGTGACCTCTGTCTGGCATACAAGATGATCTTGGACCCTACCTCAATGGGACTGCTGCATATCTGCAAGTCAAGCGCCACTCGAGTAACCCACAAACAGGGCCTCAACCTGGTCTGTGACATCAATAGGACTTGTTGGCAGGACAGATTTGTGTCCCAGAGACTCCCCCATCTATGGAATAGACTCCCTGTCCAAGTCAAGCAGAGTATCTCTTTACCCCTTTTTAAGTACAACCTGGATAACTGGATGGGAAATAGAAAATACATCCGTGGGATTCCACCCGTGTCCCTGCTGGACAGGGGCATTGGTGTGCTGATTTGTTTATGCATGGGCTAAACTCTTGGCTAGGGTTAGAAGGGCCTCAGGGCCAGTAGCCTAGTAACTTCTTATGCTCCTATGATCCTATAAAATAAATTCTACTATCCATCCATTTTCTTTCTGCTCCTGTGAAGTAACAAAAAAAATGTCAACATCCTGATGTACAGTGGCCCCACCCCTCTGAATCTTAGGCAGGCAAGTTCAGTTTTGCCCACTTCATGCCTTTATTTATCAAATAGAGCTGTTTTGTGACAATAGCAGCAATGATTTGACAAGATGAATAGTGTTCTTCTCAATACTATAGCAAACTGCTGTTTGACTGTCATCACATTATATATGTGAATGAGGGTGCTGCCATGCTCCTTTAGTTTTAATAACTTGGGGCTTGCCACTGTAGGTAGAAGACAACTGTAATGTCTGTGTCACATTTTTAATCTACATGAAAAATAAATTTGGTCAAGAAAAAGTCAGAGGAGTACTTAAGCTGGACAGAGATTCAATACAGATTCAGTCTGAAGCAAGCCAGTTTATGGTACAGATGCAAGTTAGGGCCTCAAACAACTTTTAAGTGAAACTTTCTCAAATACACTGTGAGGTTTTAAAATAAATGGGGCTCTAGTGAAGTACAGAAAATCAAATATGGAGAGCCTGGAAAAAACAGTAAAGCACCGAATAGTTACTCTGATGTGTTGTTCAAGCTGGAGAGTGTGGCTATGACCTGCTCATGGGTCAATGCGGTCAGTTTTAGCAGGAGGCCTGAAACTACTGATGCTATTGTTCAGGAGGCTATAGTTTGTTTGGAGAAATTTGTTAACCTTTTTGCTCCTGAGGGTGGGTCAGGTACGATCATTACTTCGAACAAGACTGATTTATGATCATACTTTACCAGGAAGGGCCTTACAATGGGCGGTGAAGTGATCCCCCATGTTGTTGAACACTATGTCAAGGATGTTAGAGCTTCTTGTGGAGGTGCTGACTATCTGCTCCAGAGAATTTGTGTTAAAAAAGTCCAGGAACCTTTGGGTGAGAGTGTTTGTGCTCATATATGTCACCCAATCGATGGAAGGATCTTTAACGTCATTCATGTCCAGGGTATTTGGCTGTACTGAGAGTGACTCAAGTAAGTCCAGGTAGGCTGTGTGATTTTCATGGTTCATATTAGGTGGCCTATAGTTAACAATGATGTGTAGTGGGGCATACCTCTCACGTGTACCTCATTATGAAGATCGTACCTTATTTTGGGTCTTAAAAAGTTTGTGTTCCCCGAAGTTCCACACTGAAAGGGTCTGGCACACATTCTATGTTAGGAACTTTTTAACTGATATCTATGGTAAATAGAAATGAATCATATTAATTCATTAAAATATCTTTTTTATAAGTAAAAACCAGCATATTTTAACAATCGTATGACCTAGCTGAAGTTGTTAGTAAGCCATTATTGTGTGTTCCACATTTTGCCTATTGGTTCCACATTAGAAGGGCTGGTGTTCCTCATTTTTGGGATGAAAGGTTGATAGCTATGGGGGGGGGGGTCTTACTTACAATTACCTGGACATGGAGTAATTCTAGGGAGTTATACTATTTAATTAGTCTAGAGGTGTATATGTGTTTAATGAAGATAGATAGTCCTCCTGTTTTGTTTTACTCACGTTCATTGTGTGGTCTGAGCATGTGGAAGGCATTGTAGCTCTGTATACCCGGTGTACTCTCTGAGGCCTTGAACCACATCTCTGTGACTGCAAGACATCAGCATCTTCCAGGGTGAGAAGTGCTTCAAGTGAGTGTAGTTTCTGATTTAGACTCCTAGCATTAAGCAGCATAACCCTGAGTTTGTTTCTCGAGGATATTTTTACATCGGGAATTTTGTTCTTATGACATTGCCTAAAAAGGCACTATAGGGGAGGCAAGTACCTTTTCCAGCAACCAAAAACCTATAGGCAACAGATGAAGACCATCTCTGGCAAAACAATGTGGTCTGTCAACCATATCATCCCAAGCTGTCAGATACTGGATCTCCCTGAATTGACACCAGAAGCTAAGCTAATTGTTGAAGCAATCATTTTTTGTTTGTATTGTGGCATTATCCTGGGTGAGGGAAGAATGCTGCTTAAGGCTATGGACATACCTGCCTGGAGTGCGTAATCTGAAAGCACCATCATGTCTCTCTTTATATAGTCTACTGAGGTATGTGTCAAGTCAATCAATCCAACATGGACTCTGACAGAGTCATAACAGTACTTGTTGTTGAGAGACTTGAGTGCATGAGTGATTTGGCGGATCCTGGCATCAGACAGGCAGCTGAATGTGACCTTCTCCTTGTCCACCCTAGTGAGGGGAACACCTGTGTATCTCACTATGGAGTCACCTATGACCAAGACATTTGGTTTAGATATGTTTTGTCTTAGGGGCTTATTGGGTGAGACACTGATGCATGTATTATTATGTGTAGTGTGTGCTGTTGGGACCATATCATGTGCAGAAGAAATCTTCTGTACTTGGGAGGTCTTTGCTCTTTTGGTATATTTCTAGTGAGTACCCCTGTGTATGTGGGTTTATGTGCTGTGTGCTTGGTATGTGTGGAAAGTGGAGTGTAGGTGCTGACAACCTGCTTGGTATTTGATTTGTTGTTACATGAGAGAGAGAGTATTTATTCTAGATTCATAGTATAGATACATCTCTCACATATTGTATTTGCATGTTTAGGAGTAAATGTCTCTCTGTGTACATGAGGCAATTGATACATTGCCTCAGGATGCCCATGTCAAGCAGGCTGTCTAGAGAAATAGTGAGAAACTGACCTTCCATTATGGCAGGTGTATTTTGTAATAAGTGGTGGAGGGTGCGCTAGGTGAACTAGGTTCTGTTGTAGAACTAGTAAAATCAGCTAATCTACAGGAGATTTCAGGGTAGAAACCTACACCAGTGTCTCAAAAAGCATGGCTAGGTTATTCTCTGGGTAGCAGTGCACAACTGTGCTGTATGCCAAGAGACAGTGAAGCTTAGGAGAGCTCCCTAGCAGTTGCCTAAGGAAAATTTGACTTTTTAAGCTTTTGCATTTTTACATGCCAGTGCTAACCCCCATTGCACGATGCAAAGTTATGCACAAATGCTATGTTTAAATCTTTAGTAAGTTAAATTTTTTTTTTTAAAAATTCAACCAATATGAAAGCCCAAGACTGAGCCTTGTTCCAACAGTCCCCAACTCAGATGGATCATTGCCTACACTCTTCTGTCACAGCGGTGCAGGAGGGCCTTCTTAATGTATGGCTGGCTTTAGGGCTCAGAAAATGCCAGACAGTCTAGCTTCAGCATGTCTAAATGTAGCCTATGCAATATATTGTTCAAGTACTATACATAGGCAATGCAGAAAACCCAGTCACAAACAATAAAAACATTTTTAAGTAGGTGGCAAAACTGTTGCAAACAGTTTAAAAGTACAAAGAAGGTTGTAACAATACTTATTTTTTAATAGAATCCACAGGATGCCTTGGATTTCATTTAGATTGACTCCAGATCTCTGGCTAAGAAGGCAAAACTCTGATCAGTTCTGGTCATACCTTTCCCCATATGTATCCTACAACCTTCTGTATTCATACATACCATAAGTCCGTGGCATATTTATATGATACTTTGAGATTAAAGGGTGAAATCTCCTTTAAATTCAAGTCACTATGCAAAATATGCCCATTCTATTCAATTATCATTACATCATCTAGAGTAACTTTCATTTATTTATTATTTACTTAGGTTGACTAGGTGTGTTCCACAAAGCATGCTTATTCTTAAGATATGCCAGAGTATTCATTATAACTATAAGAAATGTATCCAGAACACAGAGGAAGGTCCTCTACTCATTCAGATAAATACAATAGTATCCTTTATTCCCACCTGAGCTACCATAAAATCCGTCAGATGTGTCCTTGGTTTAACATCTCATCTGAAGGATAGCACCTCAGAAGTGTATGACTTTACTAATACCGCACTGTAGTGTCAGTACTGGATTATAAATTCAAACACTGGTGTGGGATCAGAACCTGGAAACTTCTGAGCTTTGCGGCCCGAAGACAAGTGTGCTAGCTGGTGAGACAGTATTATTACTAATAATCTGTGATCTGCTCATTGTATTAGTTTTGGTGGTGAAGGGGGGGGGCAGGCCTCAGTGCTGTGTATCAGGGCTTACCTCCCATATAAAAAAAAAGGTGTCAATTTGAGCACGTTCATTCAGATGAACATTTCAGACCACAATTCACTACAAAGAGAACTTAAATCTACTGTTACCATCATAAATGCATTGGCGGCATTTTACATAAGCAAATAGAATCTTTTAGTCTATACAATAGAGATATCTATATGTATTAAAGGAAATAGATGTACTCTTCAATAAGGATTGCAATATTATAGTGAGGAATAACTTTATGAGTATTTGCTAGCTATGACTACGAGTGTTACAATAACAGGCGGGTAAGATGATCATCTTAAGTTATCAAGTTATTTCATTATCTGGGTCAATTTCATGACAAGCATTTATTTTAATTTGAATTTTAACTAAATATTCAGGCACATTTTAAAATTTAAAAAGGTGTGGGACATGTCAGGGGGTCATCTTTGTGTTATACCAGTATTCAAATTATTAATTTGTAGGGCATTTGTCATTTGTGGGAGATTTGGGATATGGGGGTATCTGTTAATATGTCAGTTTAGTTCTTGATGATGGGGAAAATTTAGTTCTTAAAAAATGTCAGACTTACCATTTCATTTTCTGAGGATAAGAAGGGGATTTGGAGAAGTAGTAGGACCTGTGAGATGTCAGAGTAGGTGAAAGGGTGGAATATGACAGAACTGAGATGCATTAACTGGATTTATTTCTTAAATTATTTTCAGTCCAAAGTAGATGAGCTATATCTTATAGTGCAAGTAGGTAAGTAGTTATAGGTAGAGAAATTACAAATTCAGACTAACACCAGGAAACTTAATACAAAGAGATGTGACTATAGAAGCATAAGAAATTAGAAGCTAAAGAAATAGTGCAAAACACCTAATACTTGATAGGCATCGAAGTTGTAGGTTTCAAAGTTACTTGATCAATTATGAATTAGTATCATATAACCCACTTCTGCACTAAGATACATACCAGAATTTATTTCTAAGGACACTTATGTAAAGAAATGTCTCCATGCAGATAAAACTCTCTGACAAACTCAATAGTTTTAAACCACTGCTTAAACAACATCTTTACCAATCCTGGTCCTGTACGTGCTCATCACAGGGTTAAACCTTTTTTACTGTACGATGCTACCCAAATACTCTCCTTAAACATAGTATTCTCAACCTCTTGCTGAATTGACAAAACATGTTTTATACATAACAGCTGCCTGTATAATTTACTAAATTGCATGTGTGCTTTCTCTATAGTAACTTCCACCTCTGTAAAGTTTTAGAATGTATATGTATAAATTTTACAACTGTTTGTGTATACATGAAAATAGAAATGGAACTACTCTGTGTTTGACTGGAACTTAGTATAATGTAATGTAAGTAAATGGAGCTTTCCTCTGTGGGCATCCACTGAAAATGGATATTACCCAGTTGGACTTTTCCGGTAAACAAAGACAAAGAAATAATAAATAAGTAAATTATGCAATGACGTATTTAGCATTTAATATTATGGTATGTAAATACACCAATGTTGTTTCTAAAACAAATAGCAATTAAAGGAGTTCTTATACACTGTACAATATACAATAGTAGATGTAACTTACACATATTATTTATCAATATTTATGTACTGACTACAGTTATGAAGGATAGGGATTAACACTGAAAGGCATGCTACCTGAGTTCACTAATGCACTTGTTATGAAGCTGCATCAATTTAAGGCATTCTGTGAGTAGTGCTAATGTGTTTTTTTGAGAAAATAATCAATTTGTACAGACAAATACATTCTACAATGTATTTTATTAGCATGATTCAGCTGCAGATTACTTCAGTTTGAGCTGAATTTGTCAGTCAATAAATTCACTATGTCTCTGTGCTCCGTAAATGTGGTACCGTTGACCACTAGTTTGTCGCACTGATGTGTGCTGCCTTTGAGGTTTTAGACATAGCTGTAGAAGGCCTTGTGGTTGTCTTTAGTCTTTGAGGCTATCTTGACCTCGTAATTGGCCTTGTTGGACTTATTTTGTCCTCTTAGTTTCCTGTTTAGTTTATTTAGATAGTTCCTATCATTATGGGAGTTGCTCTTCCTGATTTTAGCCATGATTATTTATTTTTGTTATACAATCTATTAAGCTTATGATTCTATCAGTGTGGTTTGTTTTTAGAATTTGTTTTGGATTTACTTCTAGTAGGTTTAGCAGCCTCTACACAGTCATTTACATGGTTGTACAAGGTCTCTGTGAACAATTCAACATAGGTTGCTTTGAACTCGAGATTGGGAGGGACTTTGGAATAGTTCCCAACTCTTTAGGTTTTGCTAGGGTTACCAAGTTTATTTTTATTTCAAAGGATACAGCTTTTTGGCCTGACTTCACCGGTGAGACTTGACACTTAGAGGGGTGGTACAATGCTCTCTCATACTGGTGAGTACTAGGTCAAGTGTGTTTGAAGCTCTAGTGGGTGTGCACACCATCTGGTCAAGGGTATTTGTTTTTAATAAATTTCAGGAATCGTTGTGCCTGTGACTATGAGACAGTATATGTTTCCCAGTCTATAGAGGGGTAGTTAAAGTCTCCCATGAATAGGGTATTTGTTTTAATGTTGAGTGTCTCCTTTAGGTCTAGGTAAGAGCTATGGATTCTAAGGACATAGAGAGTGAACTATAGCTTGTTAGGATATGGTATAGGAATTTGTGGTGATTTGTGCATAGATAAATTCCAGGACATCATCCTGTTTAACCAGTGTAATTGTGTTGCTAATACAGATTGACACTCCATTACCTTTTGTCCATGTCTGTGCAACTGATGGTCTAAATATGTGGAAGGCACTGAAGCCTTACACTGCTGGAAAACTTTCTGATTATTTAAACAATGCCTTGCTAACTACACAGATATTTATACTGTCCAGAGAGAGGATGGCTTGTGGCATGTGAACTTTCTTGTTTAGGCTTCTAGCATTGAGCAGTAGCAACTTTAGATTTCTTTAGGTATTATTTGCTATATTGGTAATTTCATCAACTTGGCTTTGGCTAAAAAAGGCTCTAATAGGGTGAATAAAGTTTTAGCTGATATTCAGAAGCTTGGGGAAAACAGGTGCAGACCATCCTTTGCAAAGCAATGTGGTCTGTTAACTATGTCCTCCCATGCCAGATATTGAATATCCATAGAAAGACACCAGAAACAAAGCCAATACTGAAGTCAATCATCTTTAGTTCATATTGTGCCATCATCCTTGGTGAAGGTAGAATGCTGCTCAATGCAAGGCACATATCTGCCTGAGCCACATTTTCATAGAGATCAATAATGTCTTGTTATATAGTCCAGGGAAGTACACCTCAGGTTATTAATGCCCACACGGATTATGATAAAATAATTCTGGTACTTGTGGTGTAGTAACTTGATTGCATGTGTAACTTGGTGGATCCTGGCTTCACAGGACCAACTAACCATTATCTTCTCATTGGTCTGTCTGGTGAGGGGGCATACATGATTGCCTTATGGGCTTTGCTCTTGGATTTGTACTGGGTGAAGGTGTAAGTGTGGCTTTGGCTTAACTTTTGGCGAGTGCTTTAGAGATTGCTGAGGATAGACATTGCTGTTTCTAGGCTTAGGAGGTTTTTGAGGTTTGGGAAGATTGCTTTTTTTTCGTGCCTCAGCATGGGATGGTCTATGTGTATGTTGGATACTATGCATGGTGGTTGTAGAGTGTGTGTTTTCTTAACAGTCTTGCTTGTATGTGAGATTTTTTCCTCTACTGAAATTGTATTTGTGCATCTCTTCCATACTGTCTTTATTTTTTAAGGATTGAATGGTTGTTTGTGAATATGAGAGAATTGCTACATTGTCTCAGAATGCCAATATCTACCAAGCTGGCTATGGAGATATTTGGAAATGGCAAATCCATATTGTTTGGTCCTGTATTTGAGTGGGCTACTGTTGGTTGTGGACTGGGTTATACAGAAGGGTGGTCTCTGGGGTTTGGGACTAGACAAGGTTGTATTGCTCTAAGATTTGATAGTTGTGCTGTTTATGTGCAGACTGGCTGCTCTAAGCTTGTCTCTGCACAATGTCTTTGTTTTATCCATACTAAGTTTCAGGTATCAATTCTAAGGTGTGTTTTGCAGATAAAATGTTACTTTCTGAATGTTTGTGTCTGTACAGGGCTCTGCTAACCTCTTGATGCAATAACACTGAGAAAGAATGCTTGCAAATATAATAATATAACAGAACAACTTAAACAAACTACATTGACATGGTAAGTTCAAGTATTATGGAGCTTTAGAATTATTTAAAGGCAAAAAATCAACAAATAAAGCAAAAATAAAACAGTAACACTCTGAACAGTTCACTGAAGTGCTAAACAATAAAATAAATCTCACTTTCTTCTCCATAAACTCTGATCTCCCTTATTGTCCTATCCTGGGAGTGTACACACTAAATAATTCTCCTACCCCCCCTCAGTTCCAAACTACAAAGCATACCCCTGAATGATTTTAAATACTTGGGGATTCAAAAAAAAAAAAAAATCACCTTAAAGGTCACTGCAAATATACCAAAATGCCTTATAAATAAGAAAGTCTGGTAGCTCCCTCAGCTCTAAACTACAAAGGGCCCCCTGGATGATTTTAAACACTGGGGGATTAAAAAAATCAGCTAAAAGCTCACTGTAAACATGCCAAAACAATGCATAAATAAGAAATTCTGCTACCCCCCTCAGCTACAAACTACAAGGTGCCCCCTGGATGATTTTAAACACTCGGGATTCCAAAAACAAAACAAAGTCACCTGAAAGCTCACTGCAAACCTGCCAAAATGCTTTATAAATAAGAAATTCTGCTACCCCCCTCAGCTCCAAACTACAAGTGACCCCCTGAATGATCTAAACACTCAGGGATTCAAAGAAAAGTCACCTGATACCTCACTGCAAACCTGCCAAAATGCTTTATAAGTAAGAAAGTGTATATAAACTTTTTTCCTATTAATCATCTATTCAGTGTGCAATGTGTTTTGGTTTAAATAGTTGTTTTAATATTATGTGTTTTTTTTTTACACCTGTAATCAATATGGTGTGCACCCCCCCTCCCCCCGCCACCATGCAGCTATCCCCCTCCCAGCTTAATTTAATTAAGAATTGTACTTGCAACAGATTCGGATTCCACTGTGTTTAGTTAAGGAGGAGTACAGGATGACCTTAAACTTATATTCTTTAATGCTGTGAATGTAACCTTATATACCCAACTACTGTGCTCCCAATGGTTAACTGATCCCATAATAAGCGTTTTCAATAACTTTGCTGCTGCCTTGCTGATAATGTTTTTCTGAGTACTTACCTGAAGATTCTCGGTCTCTGGGCTGTCATCCCACTCTGTTCACCCTCTGAACTTACTTTGCTCCCCTAACTTGTACCCGAATTCCACCTGCCCCCACTACCTCTAAATTTAAATGTATCCACACCACACCCCTTCCTCTGTTAGCTCCACCCTCCTCATCCATACACTCCATCACTCAACATATTGTTATTAATATTACAGTAGTATCCTATCTACATACTACATCCCTTCCTTCATTTCTAAAACTTCACTACTCTCCTCCAGTTATCCACATAGGTAGATGTTCTGATTACCTCTGTAATAATCCTTAATCTAAAATAATTCTCCTTAATTTCCTATCACTAATAGTCTTCTCTCCCTCTCTTCACTTTCATCATATCTAGTCTCTGTCTAACTTATCCTAAGCTCTCCTACAGACACTCCCTCTTGCACTAATAACACAAATCACTACTCCGTACCCATCACTGCTCATCTCCTTCACACAAACAATATAGTGGTCTTTAAACCTAAACTGTTTCAGGCATGGCTATATCTGTTTAATTAAAATTACTGATAATTTAACTAAAATTGGATCTTACCTTTACTATACAATCTTGAAATTCCTCCATTTCTTTGGTGACATCCACCCTAACACTGCTCCCAACATTACTCAATTCCCATCATCAACCCATATTCCAGGTTCATGAAATATCCTTAAATTTATCTCAGTAAACACACATATCATGTGCAATAAAATTTCTGAGCTGCATGCTTGGATAACTGCACAGTCACTTGGACATACTAGTAATCACTGAAACCTGGCTTAAACTGCATATAAAAGATACCAAAGTACTTCCCCAGGCTTTAATATGCTCAGAGCTGATCAACTTAAAAGACCCCTCACAATCAATCCATACCTTCCTTTGACAAAGCTGAACTATTGATCACCTACCTTAAATTAAACAACAATAAAAGTTTCTGCATTATAGCTTTATACATACCCCCTAACAATAACTTATCAACTCTGAAAAGTATCTTATCATGGGTGTTAAAAAATATCTGTCTGGAAACAGTAATATTAGGTGATGTCACCACTGACTGGCAGAAACTTAACTTACAATTCCCCACAGATAGCATAAACCTATTTGAATTTTCTCATCTAATTACTTACCCAACCTTTACCAGTTCTCCAAACTAAAATGGCTCAATTAATGATTGGATTTTGGTCTCTCATCCTAGCAATTTCTCTATATCCAAAACAAACCCATACTCTAGCAGTTATCACCACCCCATCTGCACAACTAGACTTTTCTCAAATTTATGCAGACAAAATACTTACAAGACAGCACAAAATGTATCCAACTTTGATCAGCAGGCCTTTACAAATTTATTAAACTCCATTAATTGGCCCTTCCTCAAATAGTGCTAGATGATGCAGTTGAATAATTTAATTCCACATTCCTAAACACCTTAGACAGTTTAGCTCCCAACAGAAGAAAAATAGTCAAACCCAACTATACTATTTGGCTTTCTGTCTATACCAGATCATTCATACAAAAAAGAGACAAGGCTTGGACAACTTACCTAAAACATAAGACTCATAATAATTTACAGCATTTCAAAGCACTGTGTAACCTTGTAAAGAAACAGATTAATTTAGATAAAAAACAATTCTATGCAAAGCCAGAAGATCAGCACAAATCCAGTCCAAAAACCTTCTGGCACACTATCAGAAAAAGCCTACATTATGGAAGTCAGTCCTCCCCCCCAACCCTGCTGTGATAGTAGGTCCCCTGACATAGCATCTTAATTTAAGTCTTACTTCTTGAATAGCATTTATCACTAACAAATTCTCCCTATCACCCTCTACTTTCTCTCAGCCTTCTATTACTTGTCACATTTTTCCCTTCAACCATTTTCCACTTCCTTCATCAAATCCCTCTTGTGCAAACTCAAGCTATGTTACCCCTCTGCAGACAATCTTCCTAATGAATTCCTAAAATGACTGCTGACTCAATTGCCTACCCAGTCTCCATAATCATTAATAGATCTATCAGGGAAGCTTATTATGTAGGAATGTCCACTAGATGCCTAGAAAAATACATTAAGGAACATCTTTATTCAATAAAAAGGAAAGACCATAATAATGCTCTATTCAAACATACCCTTAGATATGCAGATAGTAATAAGTTTCTTTTTTCTATACTCAAACAGGTATCTAAGGATATCAGAGGGGGATTATAAAAATGAAATAGAGCAAAGGAAAAATTAAGAACTGATAAACCACCAGGTATGAATGAGTCAATTAATCTGATTTTTTTTAAATATAAAAGGCTGAAAATTAATAAGTTATGATAGTAAACCATGATTTTATTTGATTATGTGTTTTAGATCTGTTATACTGTGGTATGTGGTATTTCTTTAAATTAATTAGATACATTTTATTGAAGTACTTAATTGTTTTATTGCTTTTAATTATGGAAATCTGTGTATAAAAACAGCTTGAGATAACTGAATATTTCAGTCTGAAGAAGTCTCATTTGGGACGAAAGCAATAAAGTTTGTTGGTTCACTAGTACTTTGTGGCTGATTCTTGCTCATCCTGCCTTGATGGAATTTTGTTTTGTGGTTTGTGGTTTCAACTGTTCATGTGGGGACATTACTTTTTATCAATAATTGGATCTGCCCATGCTCCACGCCATCTTAGTACTCTTTTTCATTCCCTTCTTTCCAGTCTTAATAGACTTTTTCTTGATAAATCGTACTTCCCTTCCTGCATTATCTACTTTCTATCCTAACCTTTTTATAATTCTTTAACCTTCTAATGTTCCTTCCTTCTGCTCTTACACTAACCTTTATCTATCACAGAAATTATGACTGAAATTTACTAAGTCTCTTGCCAAATAGTGTACATAATTTTTATGATTTATTATTAATTCTGTAATTTATTTGTGCATTATGTAACATACATATTATGAACTCTCTTCTATCTTCTGTATAATGTATGTTCAGCTTTATTGCTTGCTTTATATTGGCTTATTTTTTTACTTTTATGGTATCCACAAATTGTACTCCTGTATGATTGTCTTACCCCAGGATTCAGGAGACGTCCATGCAGGAATAACTTATTCCTGCATGGAAGGGACCATTCCTGTGCAGCATGGCAGCATGCCATGTATATGTATGAAGGTGCACTGCTGTGCAGTAATACGTACACTGGGATGTGTACGAGTGCAGGGGGTGCATTTGAGAGCAGTGCTCTCACAATACACATGGCCCCTGCACACCAGAATTGCCATACGGCAATTTAAAAAGAGCAAGATCACTCATTACACTTCCAACCCATTACAGTAAGAAATTTGGACAAAGCCATAAAGGACAACTCTGAAATGTTGCAGTTGCCAGCTTAGAAAGTTGATAGAATAACAGGTTTTGCATTAGCATGAAATTTGTGATGGGTTTGAGGTCTAAAATGCACACCTCACAACCTGTTAGAGTAAGAAATCTGGACAATGCCATAAGGGACAGCTGTGAAATATTACCATTACAAACTTAGAAAGTTGATAGAATAACAGTTTTCGCATTAGCATGAATTTTCTGAAGGGTATGAAGTATAAAACTCAAATGTTGTCATTATTGTCAAACTTTAATCTTTAATGATATGCCAGAGAGCCACAAGTTTATGAAAAGTGGACCAAGAATATAATGCACATATACGGACACACTGTGTAAAGTTATATGTCATCAGTGTTTGCAAAGCACAGCCCCCAACAAATAAATATTTTTTTTGTTTTTCACACCTGCAATAAAGTTTAAGTGTAGCTGCATGGGTGTGCTTGTTGATTAGCTATACTTAGCCCAGCTTAAACGGCACGAGAAGTTAAATGGCAATAGACATCCAACGTGACCACTAGTGCAATAATGTAGCATTTAGAGCATACACCTTTCATGTAGTCATTCATGGTCTGAACCTCCCCAAAGCCATTTCCATTTTGTATGTGAAATCATTACAATTTTAATTTATTTGTATAGTTATGTAGGAAGTAACTTATATTTCTCAACCAGATAAGTGTATTAGGCCCAGATGTGAGGTACCAGTGTAATAAAGTTGTGAAACCTCCATACAAACACAAGTGCCCCATACAGTATAGTCACACAAGAATAAATGCAATACAAGCACAGTGGGGGATGTCAGGGAAGGTAAACAAATTTATAATATGTCAGGAATGATGAATCAATCCCATACAGGTGGTAGTCCATAAAATAAAACATAAGCAATACTAAGTATTGCACAGCTATGCTGACTGGGTGTAAGCATTTTGTAAATATGAATGCCAAGCAATGAGTAGCCTGGCTAAGTGGGTTTGCCCACTGGTAAGCAGTGCTGAACCTGCTCCTTTAAGCACTTCTAACCTTAGCTAAGCAGGTTTGCCAGAAGTTTAGCTTAGCTCAGCATATTCAAAACCATCCAATTACAGCAAAATGTAGGAAATCAGCCATATTTAAACCTCACAGGTGGGAATACAGCTCATAACTGGTTGTAGCTCCCCACTGTAGGCAGTATGTCAGGTGTTAGAGAGGGCATGCGCTTTCGGGTGCAGCACTGGGGCATACAGGAGTCCAAGTTCATGGTAGGACTTCTTGTAAAAACCATGATGTGAGACTGCTGAAGGACCAGTACCAGGGCTCCCAATACAAAGCAGAAGCCTGGGAAAGTCTCACCTGTGATCTCACCAGTGCCACTAGTATCCATCAGACTCGTGAGCAGGTCCAGCACCACTATGCCAACTTGAAGCAGAGGAAGAGGGATCTATTGGAACAGTGGGTTCCAAGAAGCACCACAGAGGGTGATGTCCCAACAGTGTGTAAGTATTTATTTTACATTTGTTAACTGGGAAAATCAAACTTGGAACAAGCCACTTTTCAGTAGAGGCCCAGGGAGAAACACTCCAGATACATGTTTTTGTAATGTGGGAAGAAACTGGTGCCCCAGAGGAAACCCACATGAACACAGGGAGAACATGCAGACTCCACACAGAAGGCACCCCACTTGAGAATCAAACCAGAGAGCCTCTTGTTGGGAGGTGACAACACTACTGCTGCACCACTGCATCATCCAATTCATAGCAATAATTGTTTACCAAAATCCATCCTGTGTATGTGATGAATAGGTATGCATAAATGTTTGTCTATCTTCATTGCAGCTCCAGCTGAGCGGGTTGTGAACTAGGAAACCCATGCCAGCAGGTTGCAAAGGCTGCATTGTGAGGCTGGTGAGTACCAATCTAGCTTGTAGTATTTATACCAAATAAATATAAAGGAGTAGAATGTCGCCTGGCATTATTAAAAATGGGTATGGTGTCTACTGAATAAATCAGACAATATTGCAGTAATAGTCTCATATAGGTCATATATTAATAAAACTGTAACTGCCTGTCAATAAAATTCAAAACCCTGGACTGGTTGTGTTTACTCTGGTATGGTATGATTTGAAATGTGTACAGTTTATGCATAGCAACTATAGCTCTGAAAGCATTAAACAATCAAGTCTCATCTGACAAAGTTAGTACCGCTATAACACATGAGATTAACTGATGTTACAAATGTCACGCACCAAGATCTGATATTGAGGAGTAATGCTGTGTTAACCACTGTTTTCCGTACTTTGCTGTGTGAAAAGGTATGTATAGGAATGTATGTGTAAGAACGTTGAAATTACTAGGTCAGATCGTACAACAAAGAGAGAATGAGAAAGAAATCATTCAAGAAAAAAACAGCAGGTTCTCAATAGCTCCCTCTGATGAAGCACCCACTTGTTATATTTTTAGCAGAAACAGCCACAGTTCGAATCCCGGGAGTGGTAGTAAGCTGTATCCATAATGTCAACTAGTATTTTGTGAAAATGTCTAGATACAGTCAGGTAGTTTTAACAAACATTCCCTCCACAGGTCTTCCACTTAAGAGAAGGTATAAAGTAGCTATAAGAAGGCTGTAGTTATACTGTGTCCAACACCCATGACCCAACCCCAAGGCTGCAAATGCCAGCAGGATAAGTACATACACCAAGTGGTCTCCCCCAAGAAATATTCAAAAGTGTCATGCTGTCACAGCTACTGGTGTTTGCTAACAACAACCAGACTGATAAAAATCAAGGCTGAGTGTGTCAGTAGCATACACACATACAGTATGAGTGTACATATGTATCCCTGACTATGTGAATATGGGTAGAAACAGTCATGTAGCATTAACAAACATTCCCTCCACAGGTCTTCCATGTAAGAGAAAGTATAAAGTAGATAATAGAAGGCTATAATTATACTGTGTACAGACATACCACTGCCCAACCCAAGGGCATAGTTGTTGTAATAATACCTGTAGAGTAATGAGTAGAGCAATGATCATTAAAGCTGTGACCACTGCAAGAATCTACATTTGTTAACTGACACCCCCCCACCTTATCTTCACCAATAATCTAAACACATGAATGGGTATGTTTTCCACCAAACCTACTGTTGGGACATGTGTCCTGTTGTTCTAAAAACATTGAAATTTATTCCAATTAATGCTCCCTACTCAAATACTATAATTGGTGACCTGTTGCTCTCAATGAACCTGCATGCTGGTGTAATGCCCACTGTGGTTCCATATATGCATGTGTTCTATTTGCTATGCAAATGTTCCAAATGTGTTATATTGGGTTAATGGGAATACTCATACACGCTGTTATAACTAATCCTGGAATGTGTTTTCCATTACTAACCAACATATGTTCTAAAATTGCAACACCATAGCACATCAGGAAAGGTCAATCCCAGTGGATCTGCCTCTCCTGCCTCATCTGGCCATGGCACCAGGCTCCAGCACTGAGTCCCACCCCAGGACCTCTTCGTGCACTGGTCCTGCACCACCTTCAGGTGGAACTGCCTCAGGTGATGGGGCTCGACCCTACCTGGGCACAGGCGTGGACAGGATCCTGTCACCAGAAGCCAGTTCTGGGGACTTGTGCATAGCAAGCTCTGCAAGGAATTGGGAGTTCGGCTATGCCAGCTTGAGGGCTGCATGGCACAATTACAGGGTCAGCCTGCCCCTCCTGCTTAGCTCCCAGCACAGCCACCTTTGGGGCCGTGAGGGTGCAGTGGTGACTGCTCATGGATACGGACCTCATTCCCACTGTATCCATTTGGGAGGTCATGGGCTTCTGATTAGCAAACACCCCTCCCCATCTAAGGTGGTTACCCCCACATGTGTCATATACCTCCCATGTATGCTGTCTTGTCTGTCTTGTCTGTCTTCCTACCCTACTTACCTTCCCAAATATACCTACTATCTTTCCCCAACATTCCACTCTCACCTTAAAATAAAAGGGCAATCTGTTCCCCCAAAACAATTTTGCCCCATACATAGATGTCCATTTTGCACACATGTCCACTAGACACATGTAATCCTCTTTAATTGGCTTCACAACACATTATTGTTGCCCTCACCCCTCTCTCTCAGGGGTTTGAGTGTCCAAATGTACTCCAAATTCAGTATATATGCACCGCTGTTGCTGTAGAAGAATTGGATGGCTATGGACCTTCCCTACACCCATCCTGCACATCCTTAGCTAGCTGTCATATTGTTTTACTCTCTTTGTGCCCTCTTTTTCACCACTTTCCTATCACCCCTTTTTTCTTTTCTTTTCTTTTAAAGAAATTTGCATGGGCTAAGCGGGAGTAAGCAGTAGTAAGCAGAAGTAAGCTTGTTTGCACCCTGCTAAGTGATGCCTACACAGATTAAGCACTTTTTAAGGCTAACTGTGTGCAGGCATATTTGACCAGAAGTTAGCGTTGCTTACTGCCGCGTAACCCACACAAACCCACTTACAGCTGCTTAAAAGTGCCTTAATCAATCTCTATCCAACAGCCCTTGTTCTGCCCAGCAAAAAAATAATCAGTCCTTGCAAGTCTGGACTCCAGGACCCTGCACATCATAGCTACAGCAAGTTACCACTACACCATCTAAGCTGTAGATATGTCTGATGTTTATTCAAACATAACATGCAGCACAGTCATTCAACAGAAGGGAAATGTGTGTGTGTGTGTATATATCTATCTAAATATCTCTCTCTCTCTCTCTCTCTCTCTCTCTCTCTATATATATATATATATATATATATGCGTCTACTGTATATAATCAAAAATTCACGTTTTCAAAAATAAACAGTAGACCCACGGTTAAGCGAAAGTGCACTTCACCAAAGGTGCACTTTCACGAACACCACTTGAGCAAATGGTTATGGACCTTAGGGTTAGAGCTTGGGTTAAGGATAGTGGATAGCTAGTAGGGCTATCCACTATCCTTAACCCAAGCCCTAACCCTAAGGTCCATGACTACTGCACCACAGTGGAGGAAATTGTATGTCCTCCATGGTGCAGTAGTCATGGACCTATGTCCTCCACTGTGGTGCAGTAGTCACATACCTCAGGGTTAGGGCTTGGGTTTAGGATAGTGGATACTTAGTAGGGCTATCCACTATCCTTAAC
This sequence comes from Protopterus annectens, assembly GCF_019279795.1. Taxonomy (NCBI): domain Eukaryota; kingdom Metazoa; phylum Chordata; order Ceratodontiformes; family Protopteridae; genus Protopterus; species Protopterus annectens. Next base: position 896,900,205 of record NC_056737.1, read on the forward strand.
CCAAGCCCTAACCCTAAGGTCCGTGACTACCGCACCACAGTGGAGGACATTGCCCGTTCATTCTAGTGGTGTTCATGAAAGTGCACTTTCGGTCACATATATATAGGAAACTGATGCAGAATAAGGTGAAGTCCCAAGACTGGAAAAAAAACCCTTATCAGGCTTGAGATCCCTCATCAAATCCTCTAAAGCAAGCTATGAAAACAGAATTGCAGTAGATAGTAAAGACAGCCAGAAGGCCTTCCATAGTTGTGTAAAGAATCTCCACTGTAATACCCAGATTTGCTCTGAGCTACTGCACAATGGCACTTACTATACTGAATCAAAAACAAAAAAACAGCTTCACAGCACCAGGTATAAGAAATATAAAACAGTTCTAATATAGATATTCAAGTTTTACATGACAAAGCTTTCAGATAAAAATCCTTCATCAGTGTTAGAAATTCTCTACCATATGCATTCTTTTATATAACATTAAAATAATCACATGACACAACCTAACCTATCATATAAGAATATTAATTAGGAGACATTAAAATTTAAAGATACATATCATTAATTCATCATGATTCAATAAAAATAATAATAGAATAACAAAAATAATCAATCCATTTTACTAGATTTTTATGTAGTGCTGTTTATATTTTAAAATTGGTTTGATAGAGACTTGTTTATTAATTAAAGGAGGACAGTCCACATGAAGTAGAATGATCCACTCATATTCCTTCTTTTAAAGCTTTGTATTGATATCACCTTTCCTTAAGCTTGGTTCTAACACATCTATGACCATAAAGACAAAACTATGTGTCAGTCCCTCTTCATTCACATGTTTCGCTAATGCATTAGTTAGTATACCCCGTCTGATATCAGATTTATGTTCTATAATTCGATTTTTAAGTTTACGGGTAGATTTCCCTACATAGAATGCCATACAATAAAAACATCATCTACAAAACATTTATAAAAGAGAATGTTGGATTTATATGTATTTTGTCTTTCATTAAAAACAAAATCTTCCTCCCAATTACCAAGAGTCAAGTTGGCATATGTGTTAGCCACTGGACTACCCATAGCTACACCCAATTGTTGATGGTAGATCTGTTTGTTAAATATAAATATATTATTCTCAAGGGTTATCTCCAGTAGCTCACAGAAAGTTTCAACCTGCCTACTTGTAAAATTATCATATTTACATAAAGTTCATCTTTTACTATTTATCCCATATTCATTGGGAATACAAGTAAAAAGGGATTTTATGTCCAGAGTTACAAACAGAACATCCCTTTCGATATTTGTCTCATACCATTGGTATAATAAGTTTAAAAAATACCCAGTATCCTTGATAAAGCTTTGTACAAAGCATAAGAAATATTTAAGAACATCCTGCAGGTAGACAGAAATAGGTTCAGTAATCCACCCTCTACCTGAGACAATTGGTCTCATTGGAGGATGTAGAAGGGATTTATGAATTTTGGGTAGTCCATATAGAAATGGAATAGTGGGACTAGGTACTGTCAGGAAATTAAAGATATCTAGTGTTATGTCATTATTAATTTGTAATTCAGAAATGCCAATATTCACTTTACTAATAAGTTTCTCAACATCAACATTTTGTATAGGTTTAAATGTTTCAACATCCACTAATAATTCACCCATACTATCAATATAATCAGCTAAATTCATAATCACCATACAGCCACCTTTATCAGCTTCCCTGATTATAATATTTTCATTTGACTGTAAGTCATGCAAAGCTTCAATTTCATTAACAGACAAATTATACATTTTTATAAAAGCATTATCATTATATAATTAATGTATTTTCTTATCACATACATCATGAAATGCTGTAAGGATAGGGTCATTAATAGATATAAAGGTACTTGATTTCTTTAAACCTATTGGTACATCACTAGTAGCATTCTTAAAAATCAGTTTCAGACTTAAATTTCGGACAAATATTTTTAACTCAGAGCATCTATAATATTAATAACTTTCGAAGGAATAAACTTTATGCCACATTTAAGTAATGAAATAGCAGCTGATCCAAGTTCTATATCAGATAAATTCACGATAGAGTCATTACCTAAGTATATGGCACTTCTATTTGTTGAGTTCACATTATTCACATTAATACTTTCATTAATACATACTTCTGGTCTATAAGGATCATTGCTCTCATAAATTTCATTAGAATCCAATATTTCAGTCCTATAACCAATGTCATTCATTTGCATATAATTTATATGTAAAATAGCATGAGATACTTCATTAGTAGCGAAAGTATTAGTTAGTAGATCATCATTTTCATTATACTCTTCATCACCATTGATAGCATCAGATACACATTTATAGTTTAAACTAACATAATCCACACTCGAATCATTGTTAATATTTAAAGTTCGAGTAGGACATAACTGCAATTCACATGAAGTAAGAACCTCAGTCCAAGCCAAACGGCAAGATGCAACCTCTGTAAATAAAGTCCTACTACTGTTCAGACCATCATTCGTTATGTCTTTATGTTTAGTATCATTTGATGGTAAAAACATACCAGTATGTTCACAAAGAGATGAACGAGACTCTCTATCAAAGTCATTACCTGCAATATTCTCTGAAGCAACTAGAGAGACATTAACAGGACTCAATGTTTCTTGAACGACTTGCTTCATGTAACTGGACCTCTGCATTGCCTTCCCCGTGAATGCGAACATCCTCTGGTTTCCCCTTGTTGGAGTTCGTTTATTTTTTCTGGTAGTTTTAGGGAGAGGCATTGCTGATAACCTTAAAAAGAATTGTTAACATTTAGACCACTACTGTGGTCACTGTTAATATTATCCTGTTCAACTGCATCACTATTCACGTTTGCTTCATCCCTCCATCTTGTGAATCCAGACGCCAAAACGTCGTCAAGGTCTTAAATCATTTCCTCTCTTCTCCAATTGGTTCTTAGCAGACTGTTCAGTCCTTGCTTCTGGGTTTGGCAATGCATCATTGGTTGGGAATTAAAAAGTATCCAAATCATTGATACATGGCCGATTAGTATTAGGTTCAGTTCCTTTCATTATATTTTGGTTATTATGTAGTTGTCTGGGCCAAGAGATGATATTCCGACATTTAAAATCATTGATGTCATGTTGTATTTTACGTTTCTTTGTAATTTCTAATTGTTTATCATAATCACACAAGCGAATTAACATAGTACTATAGATGGTTGTGAATTCACAGAACAAACCAGACATAAATATCTGCTTCTGCAACTCAATGATTTCTTTCAGTAAGTAATTTTCAATTTGATAAAAAAACTCATTCATAAGTACCATATAATCTAGTCCTAATTTAATGTTCCTTTCTTGCCATCTCTTGAGAAGTTACGGGTAAATATTTTTATATCAGGGCATATTCAGAACTCGTAGCCCTCATGGAACAATGCCTAAGTTAATATAGGCTACAAAGCTATATTGCTGCCACTGCAGCCTTTTATCTATTTTAACTTTCAGTTACAAGTTGTTAATATTAGATGCATACCTATTCCTTTCATTCTCTTGAGTTGGAGTAACATTCATGGAATCATGAGCATGACACTTTGAGCACAACAAAGTATTCTCTCTCAGTAGTAAATTCTGTAAGGCGCCAGTATGGCCAAAAGTATTTATAGTTCCCTCAGAAGAACGTAAGGCTTGAGCCTGAGGTTGCACTTGCGGTTGCGGTTCTGTCATATTAGATTAAAAAAACAGTGCTCACAGTGGGCTTAAACAGCAAAAGCAACAAAAACAGAAAAAAGCACCACTAAGATAAAGCGAAGCTGTAAAACATCCAAGTATCAAAAACAAAAAAACAGCTTCACAGCACCAGGTATAAGAAATATAAAACAGTTTTAATATAAATATTCAAGTTTTACATGACAAAGATTTTGGCTAAAAATCCTTCATCAGTGTTAGAGATTCTCTACCATATGCATTCTTTTATATAACATTAAAATAATCACATGACACAACCTAACCTATCATATAAGAATATTAATTAACAGACATTAAAATTTAAAGATACATATCATTGATTCATCATTATTCAATAAAAATAATAATAAAATAAAAATAATCCATTTTATCATATTTTTATGTAGTGTTGTTTATATTTCAAAATTGATTTGACAGAGACTTGTTTATTAATTCCAGGTGGACAGTCCGCATGAAATCGAATAATACACTCATATTCCTTCTTTTCCAGCTTAGTATTGATATCACCTTTCCTTAAGCTTGGTTCTAACACATCTATGACCCTAAAGACAAAACTATGTGTCAGTCCCTCTTCATCCACATGTTTGGCTAATGCATTAGTTAGTATACCCCTTCTGATATCAGATTTATGTTCTATAATTCGATTTTTAAGTTTACGAGTAGATTTTCCTACATAGAATGCCATACATGATATACATGTGGCCAAATAAATTATAAAAGTTGTATTACAGGTTGCCCAACATCTAAAGTAAATTTTTTTCTTATTGATGGGATGAACATAGGTATTAGAAGAGCATATATCAGAGCAGCATAAGAAGTTAAAGCAGGAAAAAGTACCTTTCTTATTGGGAATATTTTTTACTTTTCTATTTAATGAGAAATCTTTGTAACATAATCGTTGTTTAAGATTACCACAATTTTTATATGTAAATAAAGGAGTTTCAGGAATTATGTCATTCAATCCAGGTAAAGCTCTAAGTATACCCCAATTTTTTCTAATAATATCTTCAGTAGGTTTACTACTTCTACTATATGTAATAGTATATCTCTTACGACCAGCTATATTACTATTCCGTTCCCTACTAGGGACATAACCATCTTTCGAGAAGTCGGCTTAATTTCATTTCCCCTCTGATGCAATACTTCTTCTCCAAGGCTGGATAGTTGTAACATATCATATTCCCTATCCCTAAATTATTTAGTCATTTCATTCATTTGCTCAATGCATGTACCAACATCAGTATTAAGTCTATTAACCCTAATATATTGACTCTTTATAATACCTTTGAAAGTATGCCCAGCATGCATACTTTTTATGTAAGTATTTATTGGTATGCACATCTTTTTTATATATACACTAGTAGTTATATCTTGTCCTTGCAACTGAATTCTAACATCTAGATAATTAATATCTGATTTTGAGCATTTCATTTCAAAAGTCAAAAAAGTAGTAGTTTGATTAAAAAAATTCACAAAATCACGTAATAGCTCTTCACTACCATGCCATACAATAAAAACATCATCTACAAAACATTTATAAAAGAGAATGTTGGATTTATATGTATTTTGTCTTTCATTAAAAACAAAATCTTCCTCCCAATTACCAAGAGTCAAGTTGGCATATGTGTTAGCCACTGGACTACCCATAGCTACACCCAATTGTTGATGGTATATCTGTTTGTTAGATATAAATATATTATTCTCAAGGGTTATCTCCAGTAGCTCAGAGAAAGTTTCAACCTGCCTACCTGTAAAATTACCATATTTACATAAAGTTCGTCTTATACTTGTTGTTGTTGTGTCCTTCGGCTATTCCCAGTTAAGGGTCGCCACAGTGGAACTCCGGTCCGCTAATGATTGGTAATTGATTTTTATGTGCAGAGTTACCAGCCCTGATAACATAAAAAAGAAGAATTGTTAACATTTAGACCACTAATGTGGTCACTATTAATATTATCCTGTTCAGCTGCATCACTATTCACGTTTGCTTCATCCCTCCGTCTTGTGGATCCAGACGCCAAAACATCAAGGGGGAGGTCTTAAATCATTTCCTCCCTTCTCCAATTGGTTCATAGCTGACTGTTCAGTCATTGCATCTTGGTTTAGCAATGCATCATTAGTTGGTAATTCAAAAGTATCCAAATCATTTATAGATGGCCGATTAGTATTAGGTTCAGTTCCTTTCATTATATTTTGGTTATTATGTAGTTGTTTGGGCCAAAAGAAGATATTCCCACATGTAAAATCATTGCTGTCATGTATTTTACGTTTCTTTGTAATTTCTAATTGCTTATTATAATCACACAAGCGACTTAACATAGTACATAGATGGTTGTGAATTCACAGAACAAACTAGACATAGATATCTGCTTCTTCAACTCATTAATTTCTTTCAGTAAGTCATTTTCAATTTGAGAAAAAAACTCATTCATAAGCACCATATAATCTATGCCTAATTTAATGTTCATTTCTTGCCATCTCTTAGAAGTTCCAGGTAAGTATTTTTATATATAATTATAAATTAAATATTATAAAAGTATTACAAAAATAAATATCTAATTAATTTTACTCTCCAGCTCTATTCCTTGCATGCTCTCCACTTCACATTCTTGTAACCTTTGCACTAATTCTGCCTTATTTACCTTTATTTTTCAGGTTGCATGGGTTTTTTTCTTAACCCCCCCCCCACACACACACACCTGGGATTCACTGCATAAAGCAATTTCTACCTTCTCCACTGAAGCTGGCTATCTTAACTAAGTAAAACCTCTGGGAAGCAAGAACCTGACTCCCTCCAGCTTTTCAATTGTAATAGGTGAACTACAATTTAGTTTTTGTAAACTGTTGAGGCTTAATGGTGTATGCACAACAACAGTGAAGGGATCTAGCCAATTGCCACTAGATTGGGCTATACTACTTTGAATCAGCCTTACACTCACACAGTGTTCCAGTCCCAAGCATTTACTTTTTAATTTGGTAAAGTAATTTCGCTCCCTCCTTATTTTTTATTTATTTATTTATTTATTTTATTTTACATTTGCTGACCGGGAAAGTCCGACTGGATACATGTCCATTTTCAGCGGAGGCCCGGGGAGAAAAGCTCCACAGTGAGAGAATATAATGCATAGATATAGTAGATCGAGGAAAAAATAGACAATGCATAGAACTATGGTACAAAACAAAACAAAACAAATACGTTTCCTATACTAGAAAAATGCTATAAAGGAGATTTAGTACAGTAAAGTACGTTGATCTTAAACAATGTATAGGATACATAACTATTAATACTGCTTCAAGTATACTGATACTCCATCCAGACTATCCATTTCAGTTAAGAGTAGAGAGAAAGAAGTGAGAGCGAGGGGCTGAATCTAGGGAAGTTTCTATACGTGTATGAGAGAGGATTAGTCAGGACTTGAGCACTGGCAGAGCCAATTTAACTTTAGATGTTGATTTAACCTTTTTCTGAAAACAGATAGGGAGGAAGAGAAAGAAAGGCTAGTAGGGAGAGAGTTCCATATTTTGCCAATGGCATTGCTAAAAAGTGAATCCCCACCTACATTGTTTGCTTTGACTGTTTGAACTAGAAGCTTATTAGAGGAATGCTATTGACTACACTTGCTAGTTTACCCCAGGATATAATTAAACTTAGCCTGAAAATTGGTGTAAAATTAAAAAAGAATAGAACAAATTAAATTACAGCCAACAACACTGCTTACATACAATCATATAAACCAAACCAAAAGCCCAAGGTAACTCTCAGAGTCAGTGTTAGCCCCGCTGCGCTCGCTGTGCTCGGCTTGCTCTGCTCCCTTCCCTGCCCCCAAATTCCACCCGCCCCCACTAGTGCTAAATTTAAACCAGACTTTGCCACTCCCTTGCCACTCCCCTCCTGCTAATTACAAATTAGCACCTCACACATCATTAAGCAACCCTGCCCCATTAACCCATTTCCTTCTCTCTCATTCTTCCACACCCTGTTAGCACAGTCAGCCATCAAATTTGGCTCACCTCCTATCAAAATGCAAGCAGAAAAAACACTAATTACCCAAATAACTATACTGTTTCTATTTTACCATCTCACTGCCTATGAACAAACACTTGACCATAGTATTCACTACTCAAATAGTCAAACAGACACCCACGACTTCACACATAACACCAAACACTTTACCTTCCCCTGCACACCGAATATACCACCCTCTATAAAATACCACCCCTGTACAGCCACAAAACATAATCCTAAAGCCAAAGACTATATAAAGCTTATAAACAAACTCCTAAAGCTCAGAATATCCTGTCACTATAACCTTATAATACATGGAGACATTCATCCCAACTCTGGCCCACCCACACCCAATAACCTCTACTCCCCTACCACAACCCCCACAGTCATGCTACCCATGAATACTCCCACTAGTTCCCTCCTAGCATTTCACCTAAATATTAGAAGTATTAGCAATAAGATTCCCAACCTACACGCCCTCCTGCAACCCACTCCCCAGACATTATGTGTCTTACGGAAACCTGGCTAAAAAACAGTACTACTGACTATGAGATACTACTACAGGATACAATACTCACCGGTTAGACCATGCTACAAGGAAAGGAGGTGGGATAGTAGTCCTTTACAAAAATACTCTAACCATTAATTGAGATACCATTCAACCTCCCCAATTCAATAATGCAGAACTCCTCATTACCAAGCTACAAATTAACCAAAACAAACACTTGAACATTATCTGTGCATACATTCCACCAGCCAACAACCTAAATAGCCTAGAAGATCTCCTTTACTGGTTATCCACTACCTATCCCCAAGAAACCATAGTTCTTGGTGATTTTAACACCGACTGGTACCCCTGCTCTTCCGACCCCCACCCCCCTCACTCATATAAACTTATCTGGGTTTAAACAGACCATAACCTCTCCCACTAGGATACACAAACCAAACAACAAGGAAAGTATTCTAGACTGGATCCTAGTTAATAAACAACCCCAACTGTACACAGCTGGTACTCTCCCTGATGACCTCAGTGACCATTGTCTAACCTATATCATAAAACATAAGGCAGAAAACACTCACCAGCCCAAATATAAAACATTTGGAAACAGGAAAAACTTTGATGCTGCTGTATTCCAAAATGAATTAAAAGCAGTTGACTGGTCCAAACTAAAAAAATCTAACATTAGAGGAGGTTATAGATCACTTTAACACTAAATTCCTAAGTATCCTTGATTCCCATGCTCCAGCACGTACAATAAAAACTAGATTAAATACAGCGCCATGGCTCACAAAAGATACCAAAACAAAAATCAAAACTAGAAACAGAGCCTGGGCCAGCTGGAGAACAACCAAAGCCCCACTTGATCATCTAAAATACCGTCAACTCAGGAATGATACAAAAAATCTATTTTACTGGATAAAAAAAGCTTCTACCAAAATCTCTTACAAAAACACCACAACAACCTTCAAAAGTTCTGGGCAGGCTTAAATCAACTACTTTGTCCAGGTCACTCCACGACCCCAACCCCGGCTAACTACACCCATAGTTCCCCAGAGACAATAGCTAGCGCCTTTAATAACTTTTTCACTGAAACAATCCAATACCTAGCAAATCAACTAACCCCCTCTAACTTAAACCACATGTCTAATCTACCTAATAATCACCCGGAATTTGGCTTCCTACCAATATCCACTAGTTTTATCAAAACACTTCTAAAAATCTAAAACCTACCACCCTTGCTGCTGACCTCTTCCCTGCAGAGTAAGAGTACCTGCAAATAGCTGCAGATGTTATTGCATATCTCATATCTATCCTCATCAACAGAACCTTATCCGAAAATGCTATCCCATCCCTCTGGAAAATATCTCACGTCATCCCACTCCATAAAGGTGGTAGCTCCTCAGACATATCCAACTATAGACCTATTGCCATTCTTTCCCTACGAGCCAAAATAATGGAGCAATGTGTACACAAGCAACTAATGCAATACCTTTCACAGAATAACTTACTATCTGACTCCCAACATGGTTTCAGGCCATACCACAGCACCACATCAGCCATCCTTTCCTTTACTACTGCTATAAACCAAAACAGGAATGACAATAGGCTAACCTCTCCCCTCTTTCTTGACCTATCAAAAGCCTTTGACATGGTCAACCATGAACTTCTCATTCTTTCACTAAAATCTATTTCCTTCAACAAGCCTGCTATCCAGTGGTAACAGTCCTACCTGACTGGTAGACAGCAGGCAGTACTATGGCAGGGCAAACTGTCCAGCCAGTTACCTCTCACACTTGGTGTCCCTCAAGGGTCCATACTAGGTCCACTACCTTTCTCTATTTTTATCAACAACCTCCACACTGCTATCCCTAAAGCCACCTGCATCCAATACGCAGATGATTCCACTCTCATCTGCTCAGCCACCTCCCCATCCGACTTGCAAATCTTAACCCAAAATACATTTAACACTATTGAGAACTGGCTCACCAATCAACACCTACTTCTGAACCCCAATAAAACTAAACCTCTACTCTTCTCTCCCACTAGTAGATCCACCACACTTTCATTCTCTGTCACATCTAACAATGGTACCACTATTTCTCCAGATAATCACACCAAACTGCTAGAGGTTATCATAGACAATAATCTCAAATTTGACCTACAGGTCAACAAAACCATACAGACCATCAATAAGAAGCTTGGATCACTGTATAGAAACAAGACATTTTTAACCTCACTGGCTAGGACTGCAATCACCTGATCACACCTACTCTCTACTCTCTTATATGCCTTGCCTGTACTCTCAAACCTCAACAAATCTGAACTAGGTAATCTGTCCCATAGCTACAATCATATTTCCAAATTCGCCACTGGCTCCACCTATAGAACTCACCACTGCCAGAACCTTAAACAACTAGAGTGGCTAGAACTGCCCAGCTTAATTCAATTCAATCAACTCTTAATAGTGCACAACATTTTGTACCACCCTGAGGATACCCCCTCACTTAAAAATATTATTAAGCCATATAGCAATCTACGATCCCTACGGTCAGCTGATAAACTACTGGTCCAAACCCATAAAGCTAATAACTCTGCTGGTGAATCCTTGTTTGCCAACTTCATTGGCAAAACCTGGAATTCATTGCCAAACTATATAACCCTACAATCCTCCAAAAGTCTCTTAAAAAAAACCTCAAACAGTATCTCAAAGTGAATTGGCTATGCCCATGTACCAACCCTGATTGAGTTATAAACTAAAAGCATATTCTGCAATTATCATAACTTGTAACTACATCACCAAGCTGTGCTTCCAATCTGATGTCTCTTGCTTTTAATTCTCTGTCCATGACAATTGTGAGTCCCTACTGGGGAATCACTACTAACCCATTGTATATAATCACTTTGTTTTTATAATTGTTTGCTAACTTCTGTGTAATCTTTGTAAGTTTGTCTTTGTGGAGCTTTTCTCCCTGGGCCTCCGCTGAAAATGGACATGTATCCAGTTGGACTATCCCGGTAAACAAATGTAAAATAATAAAATAATAATAATTATAATAAATATGAGGGCATATTCACAACTCGTAGCCCTTGTGGAACAATGCCTAAGTTAATATAGGCTACAAAGTTATATCGCTACCACTGCAGCCTTTTATCTATTTTAACTTTCCGTTACAAGTTGTTAATATTAGATGCATACCTATTCCTTTCATTCTCTTGAGTTGGAGTAACATTCATGGAATCATGAGAATCACACTTTGAGCACAACTAAGTATTCTCTCTTAGTAGTAAATTCTGTAAGTTGCCAGTATGGCCAGAAGTACTTATAGTTCCCTCAGGAGAATGTAAGGCTTGAGCCTGAGGTTGCACTTGCGGTTGCGGTTGTGTCATATTAGATTAAAAAAAACAGTGCTCACAGTGGGCTTAAACAGCAAAAGCAACAAAAACAGAAAAAAACACCACTTAGATAAAGCAAAGCTGTAAAACATCCAAGTATCTAAAACAAAAAACAGCTTCACAGCACCAGGTATAAGAAATATAAAACAGTTTTAATATAAATATTCAAGTTTTACACGACAAAGCTTTTGGATAAAAATCCTTCCTCAGTGTTAGAGATTCTCTACCATATGCATTCTTTTATATAACATTAAAATAATCACATGAAACAACCTAACCTATCATATAAGAATATTAATTAATAGACATTAAAATTTAAAGATACATATCATTAATTCATCATTATTCAATAAAAATAATAATAAAATAACAAAAATACTCAATCCATTTTATCAGATTTTTATGTAGTGTTGTTTATATTTCAAAATTGGTTTGACAGAGACTTGTTTATTAATTCCAGGTGGACAGGCTGCATGAAGACAAATAATAAACTCATAATCCTTCTTTTCCAGGTTAGTATTGATATCACCTTTCCTTAAGCTTGGTTCTAACACATCTATGACCCTAAAGACAAAACTATGTGTCAGTCCCTCTTCATCCACATGTTTGGCTAATGCATTAGTTAGTATACCCCGTCTGATATCAGATTTATGTTCTATAATTCGATTTTTAAGTTTACGGGTAGATTTCCCTACATAGAATGCCATACATGGTGTACATGTGGCCAAATAAATTATAAAAGTTGTTTTACAGGTTGCCCAACATCTAAAGTAAATTATTTTTCTTATTGATGGGATGAACATAGGTATTAGAAGAGCATATATCAAAGCAGCATAAGAAGTTAAAGCAGGAAAAAGTACCTTTCTTATTGGGAATATTTGTTACTTTTCGATTTAATGAGAACTCTTTGTAGCATAATCATTGTTTACGATTACCACAATTTTTATATGTAAATCAAGGAGTTTCAGGAATTATGTCATTCAGTCGAGGCAAAGCTCTTAGTATACCCCATTTTTTTCTAATAATATCTTCAGTAGATTTACTACTTCTACTGTATGTAATAGTATATCTGATACAACCAGATATATTACTATTCCATTCCCTACTAGGGACATAACCATCTTTCGAGAAGTAGGGCTTAATTTAATTTCCCCTCTGATGCAATACTTCTTCTCCAAGGCTGGATAGTTGTAACATATCGTATCCCCTATCCCTAAATTATTTAGTCATTTCATTCATTTGCTCAATGCATGTACCAACATCAGTATTAAGTCTATTAACCCTAATATATTGACTCTTTATAATACCCTTGAAAGTATGCCCAGCATGCATACTTTTTTATGTAAGTATTTATTGGTATGCACATCTTTCTTACATATACTAGCAGTTATATGTTGTCCTTGCAATTGCATTCTAACATCTAGATAATTAATATCTGATTTTGAGCATTTCATTTCAAAAGTTTAAAAAGTAGTAGTTTCATTCAAAAAAATCACAAAATCACTTAATAACTCTTCACTAACATTCCATGCAATAAAAACATCATCTACAAAACGTTTATAAAAAATTATGTTGGATTTATATGTATTTTGTCTATCATTAAAAACAAAATTTTCCTCCCAATTACCAAGAGTCAAGATGGGATATGTGTTAGCCACTGGACTACCCATAGCTACACCCAATTGTTGATGGTATATCTGTTTGTTAAATATAAATATATTATTCTCAACAGTTATCTCCAGTAGCTCACAGAAAGTTTCAACCTGCCTACCTGTAAAATTACCATATTTACATAAAGTTCGTCTTATACTATTTATCCCATATTCATTGGGAATACAAGTAAAAAGGGATTTTATGTCCAGAGTTACAAACAGAACATCCCTTTTGATATTTGTCTCATACCATTGATATAATGAGTTTAAGAAATACCCAGTATCCTTGATAAAGCTTTGTACAAAGCATAAGAAATCTTTAAGAACATCCTGCAGGTAGACAGAAATAAGTTCAGTAATTCACCCTCTACCCAAGACAATTGGTCTCATTGGAGGATGTAGAAGGGCTTTATGAATTTTGGCTAGTCCATATAGAACTGGAATAGTGGGACTAGGTACTGACAGGAAATTAAAAATATCTAGCGTTATGTCATTATTACTTTGTAATTCATAAATGCCAATATTTACTTTACTAATATGTTTCCTAACATCAACATTTTATATAGGTTTAAATGTGTCAACATCCACTAATAATTCACCCATACCATCAATATAATCAGCTAAATTCATAATCACTATACAGCCACCCTTATCAGCTTCCTTGATTATAATATTTTCATTTGACTGTAAGTCATGCAAAGCTTCAATTTCATTAACAGACAAATTATACATTTTCATAAAAGCATTATCATTATATAATTCACATATTTGCTTATCACAGATACCATGAAATGCTATAAGGATAGGGTCATTAATAGTTATAAAGGTACTTGATTTCTTTAAACCTATTGGTACATCACTAGTAGCATTCTTAAAAATCAGTTTCAGACTTAAATTTCGAACAAATATTTTTAACTCAGTTAGAACATCTATAATATTACTAACATTCGAAGGAATAAACTTTATACCACGTTCAAGTAATGAAATAGCAGCTGATCCAAGTTCTATATCAGATAAATTCACGATAGAGCCATTACCTAAGTATATGGCACTTCTATTCGTTGAGTTATTATTCACATTAATAATTTCATTAATACATACGCCTGGTCTATAAAGATCATTGCTCTCATAAATTTCATTAGAATCCAATATTTCGGTCCTATAACCAATGTCATTCATTTGCATATCATTTATATGTAAAATAGCATGAGATACTTCATTAGTAGCAAAAGTATTAGTTAGTAGATCATCATTTTCATTATACTCTTCATCACCATTGATAGCATCAGATACACAATTATAGTTTTTTTGTTTTTGTTACTTCCTATACTGAGCCAACAGATATTGCCAGTATATTGGCTGACAGACGCAGTGCTAACTTTACCCTCTCACCAACCCAAAGAACCAATCACAATACCAGTAGACTACCAGGAACCCAGTATTACTTCTGCACAGGTTACAACAGCACTGTCCAAAGCCAATAATAAAGTTTCTATGGGACCTGATAATATCCCTGGCTGTGTTCTACATGAAGTACATAGTGAACTGGCACCTCACCTGTGTGTCCTGGTCAATCCATGAGAAGACGAAGGCCGAGGTACCAGAATTAAAGGAAAAAAGTTTTTGCGCAGTTGGACTGCTTGTGTTTAAGCATCATTGGTATTTTTGGAATTTTGAATTTTGGAGTGTGTTTTTGGATCAGTCACAGACTCACCTCAGGCTTTGTCCTTACTGAATGGCGAACTGCTACAGTCATCACTATCCACAAAGGAAGAGCGACCACAGCCCCTAGGAAGTATCACCCCATTAGCCTGACAAGTCTGATATGCAAAGCTATGGAACGTATCATCATGGACCTAATAAACAAGGATATAGGGAATCTCCAAACTCTGGATCCTGCACAGTTTGGTTTTGTGAAGTGAGATCGTGCCTGCTCAACTTGGTCGACTTCTTTGAGTTAGTCATCAGAGCCGTGCATGAAGGCAAGGTGTTTTTTACAGCCTACCTTGATCTGGCCAAGGCCTTTGATACCATTCTCCACTCAGGAATCATAGAAAAACACACTAAGCTAGGCATCAACCCCAATATCTCTAGGTGTGTTGCAAACTGGTCCAAGGATAGAACTCACAGTGTGAAAGTAGCTGACTCCAAGTCAGACTGCAGACCTGTCATGAGTGAAGTCCTACAGTGTTCGGTCCTGGGTCCTCTCCTGTTTGGTACCTACCTCTCTGAAGTCCAGGCCAACATCAAGGGATTCTGGCTGACAAAGTTTGTAGATGATTGCAAGTTAGGAGCTAGTATTAACTCCCCAAGTGATGTTGACATCCATCAGAAAGGTCTCAATGAGACCAACGGCTGGTGTCAGAACCATGGCCTTAAGCTCAGTGCCAAAAACAATGTCATCATCCCCTGTGGGAAAAAACCTGTTCCCTTGAATTACCACATTGATGGTAGTCCACTGAATACAGAAGGCGGTGGGAGGGTGGCATAATGGTTAAGATGTTTACCTTACAAACACAAGGGCCAGGGTTTGATTCTCACATGGGGTAATTGGCTAGGCTTAAAATGGCTCACAAGGGCAGTTAGCCTAGTACTAACCTATGAACTATGAACTAAGAGATCTGGGAACACAGGTTGACAACAACCTCTCCTTTGACCACCACATTGCCACTGTCATCAGAAAGTCCTTCTATGTAGCACATCTCATTACTATGGGTTTTGCATCCAGGAAGAATGAGGTCCTTCTCTACCTCTACTCTTCCCTCATTAGGCCAATCTTCGAGTACAATGCCCCATGTGGCATGTGCCTCACTAGACACCTGCAACAACCGGAGAGACTGAAAAAGTACCTCACAAAGAGGATCCTAGGCTGTAAACACTTGTCCCATATGGACAGAATAAAAAAAACACCAAATATTCTCTGTGTCATACTGCCTACTTAGAGGTGATCTCTGCTTGACTTACAAAGCCATGTCTGTCCCAGCTCTGTTAGAAATGCTACATTTAAGAAAATCCCAATCCCTCCACACCACACACTCCAGGGACCTCAACCTCATAACCACAAGCAACAGAACATGCTGGAGAGACAGATTCATAACTCAGAGACTGCCTATGCTGTGGAATAGACTTACCATACATGTCAAGCAAACTACCTCACTGGCCCTCTGCAAGAGAAATCTTGATGAGTGGATGGGAAATTAATAATTCACCCTTGGGATCACTCCAGTGGCTCCACTTGACAGAAGCACTAGGAGCTAAGATTGGGTGGCATGATGCCAGGGTAATCCTATGAAATAGGCTTGTAAAGGCTCTCTCTCTCTCTCTCTATATATATATATATATATATATATATACACACACACACACACACACACACACACACACATGTATATGTGTGTGTGTGTGTGTGTGTGTGTGTGTGTGTGTGTGTGTGTGTGTGTATATATATATATATATATATATATATATATATATACACACAGAAATACTTACAGATTTATAGAAAGAGAGTATATATATATAGAGAGAGCACAGAATATCAAAGAGCCATTATTCCTACAGTTGCCACCTTTTCCAATGACTAGAGTCTGATTCTTTCCTAGAAATGAGAATTATGGCATTAAAACATATACCCACATTCAATGCAAAGGACATAACACCACAATTTTTGCATAAATATAAATGTTTATTTGTGTACAATTTGTTTATGCCAGTTCTTATAGCATTTAGGTGTTTGAAATACAAAATAACTGATTTATGCAAGTATCAAAGAAAATATACGATACATTCTTGGTCCTACCATCTCAGGAAAGTTGCATTTGTCTGTTTTTATCAGCAGGACACAAATGCACAAATAGGGTTTGTCCCTCACAAAGAGGGACAGGTGGTAACCCAAAGTAATCCGCAAAAAAATATACTCTCTTATCTTGGCCAAAGCCTTCAAGTAGTACAACAGCAGAAAACATACTTGCCTTGAAGGCAGGCATCAATCAACACTTAATTACAGATTTAGTTCAACAGCCTCCAATTACACTCTGTAGTTAACACCCTAGGGGGAAGTATCAATTGTTTCAATGTAAACGGATCCTTTACATAATAATGCTTAACGTCAAATTGTACTATCACACTGACAAACAGAACTGTGTGCAAAACAGTAAGCTCTAACCCACCACTGTCCCCATGGTGAAATGTATGAAAATGTACAGCTATATACCTTTATGTTTCTTATTAGTAATATCCATCACATGTTCTAACAGCCTAGGTTAAAAACATGCAATACCCCTCTCCCATAATATGTCTTACAAGGGCATATAACAGCATTCTCTATACATTTACCTCTTGACTGTACAGGTTCACACATGTTGTCCAGCTGTAGCCCTCATATTTATGGCCCCTACCCCACAACATGTGTGGGGGTCCACAACATCACTGTAATGATAGCAGGAATGTCAGCACTAAATAATGATAGACCACACCTATCAAGCTCTTACTGCCTGACATTAGTGCCATATTTGAAATATTTCTGTTATACACTGTGAAAGTTGCTAGTGTTACAAGATTGGTTGCAATATACCCTTTCTAAGGAATATGACATCAGAAACCAAATGAATGTTGCCATGTACTGATAGCAATCAACAGAGAGCATGCCACTGAACAGACAAAACATAACAGCCAAACGTCTGGTGATCATGTGGATAGCCCCACAGTTGAGAGCTATGCAGGCAGATTGCATTCCATGCAAAACTAGCATGTATACACAAACCCTGTAAAGCTAGCAGTATTCAAAGCATATAACAGCAATACTCATACTCTGTCCCTAGGTCTGAGACCTTATGCAAACATGTAGTTGGCCTGTGTCCACAAGTCTTGTTGTAAGAGGTATTCCTACCTGCTGTCTGTAACACTGCTGCCCACACACATGAAGGATGTCTTCCATACAGGCAAGGTAAAAGAACAACTCCCACATGATGTAGGCATTTATAGAAGTGGGTTGCTATGACATTGGCTATTGGAAGAACTACACAGCTGCCTGCATGCAATTAGCAAGTGGGGAACACCAACTGGTGCAGAGGCCATCACCTGATCATGAGCATCACCTACAAAAACCATGCTGCAACCTATTCAAACCAGCTCGATCCCTGTAGTGGAATAGAAAGCTAGAGAGACAGAGAGAGAGAGAAAAAAAAAAAAAAAAAAACAGCAAACCAAACAAAACAAGGAAGACAAACTGGAACACAGAAGAGAGCATAGTAATAAAACAGGTATGTGAAACATGCAATCCTGTACTTGAATGTAATACTTGGTCTGTAATAATGGGATAGATGATTCTGAAAGAATTATATTTGCCATCAAGACTCACTGTAATGATGTCCTGCTGAACAACTGCTATGGACATAGCATCTGTCTCTGTTTGCAATGGGCCATAACTGTCAATTGTGCATATCTGCACAGAATGTCAAGATTTACCCATCATAGTGTTTGGTTGGTTCCTCCTAACATCTATATTATTCTGGAAAATAGCTGCAGAAAAAGTCATGAAGTAATGACAAACACTTGAGTTTCAGACCCCACCACCTTCGGAACAGTCATGGTAATGCAAAATGTATTATGCTACAAACTTCATAGGTTTGTAACAGGCATATTTAAGATCTGTCCCTATTTATCCCCCCCCCCCAATGTTATGCTTTGTCCAGATGTGATACTCTAAGAGGTGGAGAGGTTGGGTCACAGCTGAGGAACCTGACTCACCCTGGGAAAGGACAGCCTACATATGGCAACCACTAGAGTGTCTGTCAAACAGTCGTGACTGTGCCACTGCTAGGCCAGTTAATGGGGTGTTGCCCAAATCCATATGTTAACTGTGAATATGAGTATTATACATGTTTGTATTGTAAATCTAAGATACCTATATAGGGCATGTGCATAGTAAAGTACTACTGCAGATGTATGTGTTAAACTGCATGTGATATATTGAATTAATAACATTCAACTGTACAGTGCTCTGCCAGACAGCAGTCACAGTTGTGACTGATATCTGTATTCCAAACACATATACTTGTGTTATGTCAGCTATATTAATATGTTATCAATATTGATTTCCTTGTTGTCACCCATTGATGTGGACCATTGTACAGAAGTCCTGGTATAACAGGTTGAGAAGTATGATTTTGCTGCAAGAATGTAAATACAGTGCACCATACTGATATAGAACACAAATGTATACCAGGTATCCCCTGAGCATGTGTATGTATACGTATGTTCAGCTGAAAGGCACAAAAGTAATAATATGGGTTACAAGTAATTCAGAAAATAGGTTGTGCATGTTGCACATGTGAGTAATATCAGTGTCATTGCATACAGCAAAATAAAATGTGTACAGCTACTGACTGTTGCAGTGCCATGGCACTGATATGGGTACTACAGTAGGCATGATTATCAGGTAGTAATCAGAGAAGTGTACAACTGTTTTATGACCCACTGTCCATGCCTACCACTAACAGCTATATCAACACCCATATACACTGGATATCCAAAGTGTACACACCCCCTGTTGGAATGCCAGGTTTGTGTGCTGCATGCCAATGAGACAACAGAAAGTCATTTCAAAATGTCTCTCACCTCAAATGTGACCCATAACCTATACAACACTATTGAAAAAGAAACAAAGATGTTTCAAGGAAAGTGAGCAACCATTGTCAAGTGAAGATGTGTCATGATGTTAGAGTAATAACCAAGACAAATGGATGATGTAATCATCTCAGCAGGTGTTTACACAACATATCAGTTTAAGAGTGTGCATACACATTCAACTGGCTTACTGTACTGAGTATTATTTCCAGTATGTTTTCACTGGACATATTGTTATGTTTTCTATTGTATTGAGCAGGCTATAGGTCACATTACATAGGTTCATAGGTTCATACTAGGCTATCTGCCCTAGGGCATTTATAAGCCTAGCCAGAGTATGTTTGGCTTTCGGCACCCATTTTAAATTAATTTTGCTATGCCCTTTTTCGAGGTTAGTACCTTGTGTGGGGATTGTGTTGACATGAGCTTTTGTGGGGTCATGTTTCAGTTGCACAACTACCAGGCATTGTAACAGGGGTGTTTACACTTTATATCCACTGTAGCAATATAGAATCAGCAATACCTGACCTGTGCAACCAACCTCTACCAATGATAGCATAATCCCCCTTGATGGACAGCAGCAATACACAAAGTACATAATAGATTGATAAAGTGGTTATACAGGGACACATAGGTGCAGGCCACAACTTGGAAGCAAGTCCACCTCTATCTGAGCAAGCAAGTAGGTTCACAGGTAACTTCCTTTAAGGCTGCATATGACTATGAATGAGACATATCCACACCACCAAGGCCAATTGCAACAATGTCTCCACATATGTAGTCAGTCTCAGAGGCAGTAACACAATTCAACCTGCACTGGGGGTAAAGCACACCTCATACACACATGTCATGGATACAGGCAACCTGCATCAGACAGGTTAGGTGGGAACAGTGCCACCCTGTCCACAACTTTTCTACAGGGGAATATGCACATCAACCACACTGCTGCCTGCATCAATGGTGAGCATGTACATAATGCAGAATGATGGCAAAAACAGCAAGTCTCCATGGGGCATGGGAACATCACTGTCTGCCTCCTACATGAAATCAGGCATGTGCTCACAGCTTCATCACATTCTAGAGTCAAATACAGACTTGCCATCATCCACAAACCATCCACAAGGAAGATGGCCACTGTCATCCCTCTACACAGAAATTAATGGAGAATAGAGGATTATGCAATTAAGTGTCCAACATTGGGGGAACTAGACAGGTCAGGGCCAGGAGTTTAATGCAAGATACCAACGCCATGATAGCTCACAGTGCTATGGTGTAGTATGGATTATTTGCAAGTAATATCCACTGTTGATGTGCAAGTGGACAACAGTATGAGGTCCTGTGAACTTTTTTCCTGTTTATGTCTTCCAGGTAATATGCAACATCCATGGCTCCCAGCATTCACCAACATAGAGAATGACACCATCATACAATATGTCATACATCATTACAGCATCCTATTCAGTCGTAGAGCCCAGGATCTGCAGGAGAGGACCACCCTGTGGAACGAGCTTGTCCACAGGGTAAACGATGTTGGCCTGCACAGCTGAAGTTATGAACAGGTCTGGCATCATTGCACTGACATCATCCGCCACGCCCATCAGCATGGTGCTGCCATTGTGAGGGACTAGCTAGCCACAGATGGAGGCCATCCAGCCCCCACTGACACATGCTGAGGAGCTCCTTGTCAGCCTTGGGGCACCTTCTCACCAGACAAGCCATCACGATGAAGATAGCATTGCAGAGGTGGGTGCCACCCATGCAATGTACGAGGAGCATGCAGGTAAGGCCCCAGTGCACATTACTAGAACACTGTTGCTTATCCATTTTTATTTGTAAAGTATCTACATGCATAGGTCAGATAAAATAATGTGTTGCCAGAGTGTAGCAATGCACAGATGTGCATAATCCTTAGTATTGGGGCTTGTACTGTTGATGTGCTGAAATGCTGCTTCCACCCTGTACCAGTGCCACAGATGTGGGTACTGAACTTACTTCTCTCACACAACTATTTAGGTCCCTCTGGTATACAACTGGGACAGCAGCCTGTAGCTGGTGAGTATGGAGTTGCATTGGTTCATAGGTTCATAGGTTGGTACTAGGCTATCGGCCCTAGGGCTTATACAAGCCTAGCCATAACAGTTCCCTGGCTATTTCTTCCCACAGTATTTACTTCTCTGAACACCTGTCTAGCAGGGTGACTGACATGATCCCTGGGGTGAAGTTCCTATTTCCCATCCAATCATCAAGGTTCCTTTTGAAGAGGGCCAAAGAGGTGCTCTGCTTGACATGTATGGTCAGTGTATTCCTGAGTCTGGGGAGTCTCTGGGCCAGGAACCTATCCCTCCAGTGTGCTTTGTTCATTGTGATGACAAGGTTTAGATCCCTGGAGCATGTGTCTCTGAGGGATTGGGATTTCTTTAAGTGTAGCATGTCCAACAGCTCTGGGTTTGACATGGCCTTGTATGTTAAGCAGAGATCACATCTGAATAGACAATATGCGACAGAGTATAGCTGGAGTTTTTTTAGACTGAGAGCATAGGGCATCTGCTTTAGGCCTGTGATTCTTTTAGTGAGGTATTTCTGCAGCCTTTCCAGTTGTTGCAGATGTCCTGAGAGGTACATATCAAATGGGGCATTGTATTCTGTAATGGGTCTAATGAGGGATGAGTACAGTGGGAAAATTACCTCATTTTTTCTGGATGAAAAGCCCTTATTGATGAGGTGTGCCACATAAGAAGAATTTCCTGACTGTTGTGGTGATGTGGTTATCGAAGGTGAGACCACTGTCCACCTGTGTCCCTAAGTCTCCTGTCACACTTTCAGTGTTTAGTGTACCGCCACCTATGTAGTAATTCATAGTACATGTTTTTCCCAAAGGGGATAACTATACATTTCTTGGCATTGAGCTTGAGCCCATGGCTCTGGCACCAAGCATCTGTTTCTGTAAGGCCCTTTTGTAGAATATCCACATCATTTGGGGATTCAATAGTAGCTCCCAGTTTGCAGTCATCTGAAAACTTTGTTAGCCCGAATACCTTAGTGTTGGCCTGTCCTTCAGAGAAGTAGATGCCAAACAAGAGCGGTCCGAGGACTGAACCTTGAGGTACTCCACTTGCCACTTGTCTGAAGCTGGATTTGGAATCAGCTACTTTTACAGTATGGGTTCTGTCAGTAAGCCAGTTGGCAACCCATCGAGTGATGTAGGGATTAATGCCCAGCTTAGTAAGTTTATCTATGATTCCAAAGTGGGGGATGGTGTTGAAGGCCTTGGTGAGGTCCAGATAGGCTGTGTGGACAACCTTACCCTTGTCCATGACTCTGGATACTGATTCAAAGAAGTCAATTAGGTTCAGGAGACAAGATCCACCCTTCACAAACCCAAATTGCATGCAGTCCAGTGTTTGATGATTGCCATTGTCTTTGTTTATAAGTTCCATGTTAATATGTTCTATGGCCTTGCAGCTCAGACTCCTCAGACTGATGGGATGGTAGTTCCCAGGATCCAAGGTGGATCCACCCTTGTGGAGTGGGATAACTGCAGCTGTGTGCCACTCGGTGGGCATGAAGAATGAGGTGAGAGTATGATTAAACGTGACACTTAGGTGAGGTGCCAGTTCATTTTGTAGTTCATGTAGTACACAGCCTGGTATGATGTCTAGTCCCATGGATGCTGTATTCTTAGCTTTGGAGAGTGCATTTTTTTACCTGTGTTAACATTATTACCAGAATATGGCAATCTTTCGGTATTGAGATGGGCCCTTTAGGGGGTGAGAGGGGGTGAAGTTTGCACCGACTCAATCTGACAGGATATTGGCAATATCCTTGGGATCAGTATATTTAATGCCATTCTGTTGTAGCTCAGAGTAGATCTGAACATTGCCATTTAGATTCTTGACATAGCTATAGAATGCCTTGTGGTTGTCTTTGGAATCTTTGGCAATTTTATTTTTGTACCTAGATTTGAAGGATTTTATGAGTGATCTCAGCTTTTTACTGAGGCTCATAAGGGAGTTTTTTGCATCCTGGGATTTTCCTCTTTTCTGCAACAGTTTCTTTTTAGTTGTTGTAAAGTTTGTTTATGGCAAGGGACCACCAGATTGGCTTCCTTTTTTTGGAGGAGAACGTCTTGGTTCTATTGGGGATGGCACAATTCATGCACAAGTGGATGTGCTCGTACAGTGCCTTAGTGTAGGATTCAGCAGTCGGACTTTCAGTTCCCGTCTGCATGGGTGTCATGAAGTTTGTCACTACTGACTTGAGTAGCGAGAAGTTGGCTTTGGAGTTTCTTACGGAGGTTTCTTAATGGGGGTTGGGGGTGGGATTTGGATGTCAAGGCTGATTAGCTTATGGTCAGACCTGACCAACGAGGGGGTGACCATAGGTGTAGAGCATTGATTTCCCATGTTGGTAATGACCAGGTCAAGGATATTGGAGCCCCTGGAGAGACTAAGGATTAGTTGATCCAGGGCATTGGAACTTATGAATTCCAAGAACCATTGGGCAAAGGTGTTGGTACATGAGTATTTTTCCCAGTTAATGGCAGAGTAGTTGAAATCACTCAGTATTAGGATGTCTAGTTGTATCTTAATATTTTCCAGTATGTTCATAAAGGTGTAGTGAGAATCTTGCGGCATGGTGGGGGATCTGTAGCAAGCTACACTTTGGATTGCACTCTTACCTAGTGCTAGTTTCAGCTGGAGAATTGCAGATGCATTGTGTTGGGCAACTAGCCTGGTGTTGTGAATATCCTTGGTAAATATGGACACTCCTGCACCTTTACTGTTTCAGTCCTGGTTTGGTGGCCAAAAAGTGTGGTAAGAGTTATAGCCTGATATTACAGGGGTGCACTCTGGAGCCTTGAACCAGGTCTCAGTTACTGCACAGATATCGATGTTCTCCATTTTTAGGAGTGCCTTGAGAGACTGAATTTTGAGGTTTAGACTTCTAGCATTGAGTATCATTGCCTTCAGAATTTGCATGCTTGTACCTGTTACAATGGTGGTTTTGTCCTTTGAACTTTGCCTAAAAAAGGCACTATAGGGGTGGCAAGAGCCTTAGCCAGTAACCTGAACCCCAGGGGAAACATTGTTCAGGTTTGCCAATACACCAGCCATGTTCAGGCCATGCTATTTGCTATGTACACATTTAACACTCCTACCCATAATACATGCTGTACATGTTCATTTGTGTTGGTGTTAACTGCACTGCATCACAGTGGTCACCATGGTGGCATATATGAAGGGTATGTATGATTTCTGCAGTATTCCTCACAACCTGTCAGTGCAAGATGTGTGGACAGAGATAAACAAAATGGTGGAACAAATGGCTACAGTAGGGACATGTATGAAACATTACCCTTATACAGTGGATACAACAGTGTATATACTGCTATTACTTTGGCAACTGTTTCTAATATATACAACAGCAGGCCACAATGACACGTTCCACACCTTTTACAACCTGTAATGTGATCCTAACATGAGTGATGAATGTGTAATATGGAATCCTATGTTAGGACAACAAATATGGCGTATACAAACCTTACAAAACGCTGGAAGCATATGTGTGCACACACTCCAAATAACATATTATGGAGGCAGCTTGTGATGTACTGACAGCATTCACTCTTCTTGAGTACATACCTGCCATCAAGTACAGGGCCTCAAGGTCACACTAAGTAATGGTCTGCTGTCCAAGAAGTATGTCCATGACATTTGCCCAGTCACCTGCAACAGAGGCAACCATGGCTTGCACACATCTTACAAACCATGAAATGGTTCGCATATCCAAAAGGTAGTAGTCAGGAGTGGGAAAAGTTACCTTACCTCACCATTGCATATAGCATGGCAAACAATGTAGACAGCCATATAGAGGTGTATGAAATATGGGACAAAAGTGATGTAGAAAATAAACAGATTCCCATCCAAAACAGATGACAAAACATGTTGCAAACTGGTCATGGAAGCTGCCCAGAGACATGCAGCAACACTGAGGGAGTTGCAGGAATATTTAGCAAGTACTGCCTGTGCAGTACCTGTGTTGACAATTGCCTGGACGCTGCATAAGTGTGGCCTATGGGTTAGGGTAATCAGATGTAAGATATGTCCCACATGAAGCATCATCCAGGCTCGATACAGGTAGCATAAACATAACATCAAGTCTCCCAAAGGCATGTGTTGCAATGTGTAATGGTGTCATGAGACCAAGGCTCAAACCTACAGACAATATTCATAAAGATGCATGTGGTGCACAAGCAACACCTCACTCCACCTCAGGACCACCATCCCCAACTTTTAGCTTGCTGGTGCCAGTGTACACCTTTAGGGTTACTGTTCATTAGCTGGAGCTAGGCTGGTACACATGGTGGGTGGAATTTGGAACACTGCAAAATAGCACTCATGTGTGGCCCATATTTGTCAGGCATCAGCAATAAGGCTGAGGATGGAGAGGGCTGTCAGCTTGAAACACAACAGTGAACTGAAACACACATCCAAAGCTAGCTAAGAATGGCTGTATCTGAACACAGTGAAGGTTATGAATTGTGCCAGACATAACCTTGACTCTACAGCAATAGTGAAGCCACTGTGTGACCTCCAAGGGCTATACACATGAGCTTACCTTGCAATCTGGCAGAGTTGGGGGATCTTTGTATGATGGATAGACCAAATAATGCCAAGTAAAGATGGGCCATGCTAGCATACTCCTTCCAGGAATAATGACTGCTGTAATTAACTTAACAGATGCGTCAACAAACCATTGTGTTAAGGGTGTGCACACTTTTGCAACCCACATATTGTATGCATCTCATTCAGTATCTCTACGACTAACTCATTTGTTTGATACTGCATTGGATTGAACAGGTCATATGTCACAAAACAGGTGTGTGTAATGTTAACAAATGCAGTATTGTGGCCCCATTACATATCATAGAAGAGGCTAGCATGTCAACAGGAGTGTGTACACTCCTCATACTCACATTAAGCTTTGAAGGTTGTCGGTGTAACCAGATTTTATTGCACATATATGCACTGCTGATGATGAGATCTGCAAGTCAAAGGTCAGGCATTACTGAGTTCAGTCCTCATATCATCCCAGTTATGTGTCATACAAACACATATGGGCTGTGAGCAACAGAGCAAACATAACTGCCAGATATCTACACATTCAGCAGTGGCATGTACACCTCTGATGTATGGTGCACAGTATATGCTGGTGTGCTGTACATGTGCACAGCAATAATATGTGCATGGGTGCAGTGTGTTGCAGGGGAAGGGGCATCACCTACTAACACAACTCATGCATCACAGAGATGTAAAATGTTGGTAACAAGGATTATGAATGGCTGCAGTGCATGCTGTTGAGTGCCATATGTCATGCATGTCGACTGTTGGGTAATGAGAGGTCTGTGTAATATCTTTGTGCCACCTCACCTGTAAGTGTGTGTGTGTGTGTGTGTGTGTGTGTGTGTGTGTGTGTGTGTGTGTGTGTGTGTGTGTGTGTGTAAAAGTAAACCATAACATACAGGGCTTAATGTAAATTTCTTGTCTGCCCCTCACAGGTGGCGAGGTGTGACAGGGTCCCTCCTGCAGACAAACTGATGTTAGTGTTCATACAGACTCTGACAATGATAGGCATAGTGAAGCACAGGCAGGATTGTCAGGGGCTGAATCTGTGCCATTGGTTGCCATCCCACTTTTATCCACCCCATCCCAGCACACAGTCACAATGCCCACACATACCCCATCACCAGTGGCCATAGATAAGGGACAAATTGGTAAAAAACAAATAAGGCACTGGACAGAGGACACTCCAACAAAATTCATTTCAGTAGTAAGTAGTTTATTAAGGTTAGCACTTTCGTACAAGTCAATACCTGTACTTCCTCAGACAAAGAAACACCATTGAACAGAATCACTTAAATATCTTCTACCAACAAGTAACCACACCTACCAAAAATGATGAGCAATTAATAATTAAAAATAGATTGACTTATAAAATAGTCTGTTTGAAAACAATCTGTTGGAAAATCCATTAGAAAACTGGTAGAAGTGTAAAATTAACAGCCAAAATTCTTATAACTCACCTAAAAGGTATATGTAATAAATATGTATGTATTCAAAGGTTTAATAGTATAACCCTTGATAATAAAAATCCCATCTCATATGGACAACGAATACATATACTGTTAAATACATTCATATTTAAAAAAAAATAAATAAATATGTATATATATATACATACAAAAAAGGAAAAAAACTAAGGGTAATGCTGCTCAATGCCAGAAGTCTAAATCTCAAAATGCACGCACTCGAGGCCCTTCTCAGTATGGAGAACATCGATGTCTGTGCAGTGACAGAAACCTGGTTCAAGGCTCCTGAGAGCACCCCAGCACTATCAGGTTTTACCTCTTATCATGCGTTCCGGTCCCAAAATCCGGACAATACCAAGAAAGGAGGGGGGGTATCCATATTCATCAAAGACACCCACACCTCAAGACTGGTGTCAACGCACGATGCATCGGAGACCATCCAGGTGCAATTAACCATAGGCAAGACTGCTCTGCAAATTGTAGCATGTTACAGGCCACCCTCACAAACTCAGGAACCTCACATGGCCTTCCTGAAAACACTAGAGAGGATAAATGTATCACCAAACACCATCATACTAGGTGACTTCAATTACCCTAATATAGACTGGGAACACTACTCAAGCCCAAACACCCTAGCCCAAAAGTTCCTGGAATTCATAAACTCAAATGCCATGGAACAACTAGTCACCATCCCCACAAGAGGAGAAAACATACTTGATCCCATCATCACGAACATGGGAGCACAATGTTCAACACCGCAAGTATACCCCTCACTGGTGAGATCAGATCACAAACTAATCTCGCTGGAGGTCCTCATCCCACCCCACCTGAAATAAAAAGACCACAGTAAAGAACTTCTCGAAAGCCGACTTCACACTTCTAAAGACTAGTGTGGTCTCCTTTAAGGCCCCCGAGCCGACGGAAAACAGTACTCAAGCTGCTGAATCACTTACAAATGCCTTCTACCAGCACCTGCAGGACTGCATGGATAAGGCAATCCCAAGCAAAACAAAGACTCTTTGTACCAAAGGCAAGCGTCCACTCTGGTGGACCCCAGCCATAAACAAACTCTACAACAAAAGGAGGAAGCTACTACAAGATAGAGCAAAATCCTTAAAAGGTAAGACACCCTTGATCACTATAAGTAAAAAGCTAAGAGCTCTCATAAAATCATCCAAAGCAAATTTTGAGAGAAAAATAGCTAAAGACTCAAAAGACAATCATAAGGCCTTCTTTAGCTATGTTAGAAACCTGGGAGGAAACTCCCAGATATGCTCAGAACTAGTTCAAAATGATGTGAAGATTACTGATCCTACAGACATTGCCAACATACTGGCTGACAGGTTCAGTGCAAACTTCTCCCCCCCTCCCCAAAAGGAGAGATATCTATACCAAGTGATTGCAGCCCCCCAAACATCTCCAACGCCCAAGTGAGAACTGCTCTCTCCAAAGTAAAAAACACAGCATCCATGGGACCTGATGGTGTCCCCGGCTGTGTGCTCCACGAACTCAACGAGGAATTAAACCCACAGCTAGGACAGCTGTTTAATCATAGTCTTACCTCTGGATACGTACCCAGGGAGTGGCACACTGCAACTGTGGTCCCACTTCACAAAGGCGGTGCCTCCACCGACCCTGGAAATTACCGGCCATTAGCTTGACAAGCCTTATCTGCAAAGCCATGGAGAGGATCATAATGGACCTCATAAATAAAGACATAGGGAATTTGCAGACTTTGGATCCATCCCAGTTTGGCTTTGTCAAAGGCAGATCATGCCTTCTAAACTTGGTTGACTGTTTCAAACAGTCACCAAAGCCATTGATGAGGAAAGGCAGTCCATACAGCCTACCTCGATCTGGCGAAGGCCTTTGATACAATACCCCACTCGGGTATCATTGAAAAACTCATCAGCTTAAATGTTAACCCATACATCACAAGATGGGTTGCAAACTGGCTGAGTGACAGAACCCACAGGGTCAGAGTTGCTGGCGCCATGTCAGACTCAAAGCCTGTCACAAGTGGTGTACCACAGGGCTCAGTCCTGGGCCCACTCTTGTTTGGCATCTACTTTTCCAAGTACAAGCAAACACAGGAGGGTTATGGCTGACAAAGTTTGCAGATGACTGCAAACTGGGCCATAGTAGAAAACACATCTGACACAGATATCCTTCAGAAGGGTCTCACAGAAACGGATAACTGGTGCCAGAGCCATGGCCTAAAGTTAAATGCCAAAAATGCATAGTCATACCGTTGGGAAAAACAAGGTTACCCCTAGCTACCAAATAGGTGGCAATCCACTGAGTACAGAAGAAGTTATCAGGGACCTGGGGACCCAGGTTGATAGTAGTCTGTCATTCGACACCCATGTAGCTAAAGTAGTTAGGAAGACCTTCTACATTGCCCACCTTATCATGAAGGGATTCTCATCTAGATCAAGGGAGGTCATAGTCTCCCTATACTCATCACTCATCAGACCAATGATTGAGTACAATGCCCCATTCGGAATGTATCTGACCCGACACTTGCAGCAGCTGGAGAGGCCACAAAGTTCCTCACCAAAAGGATAAAGGGTCTC
The DNA here is from genome assembly GCF_019279795.1 of Protopterus annectens. Taxonomy (NCBI): domain Eukaryota; kingdom Metazoa; phylum Chordata; order Ceratodontiformes; family Protopteridae; genus Protopterus; species Protopterus annectens. The sequence continues at coordinate 896,930,790 of NC_056737.1, forward strand.
AAACATCTGTCCTATGCTGCCCGACTGAAAGAACTCCAGCTCTTTTCAGTCGCCTACCGCTTGCTCAGAGGTGACCTTTGCCTAACATACAAGGCCATGTCAAACCCAGATTTGATGAATATGCTTCAACTCAAAAATCTAGATCCGTCAGAGCCACAAGGGCGGAGACTTAAACCTCGACACGGCTATTAATAGGACGTGCTGGAGGGATAGATTCATCACCCAAAGACTCCCTATGCTGTGGAATAAAATCCCGGTATATGTGAGGCAGAGCACCTCGCTGGCCTTGTTCAAGAGAAATCTTGACCAATGGATGGGAGATCGCAGATATACCCCAGGGATTACCTCAGTGTCACTGCTCAACAGAGGCACAGCAAAATAATGGGTATAGTTCCCCATACTAAAGGGGTGGCGTAAGCCACAAAACTATGGGCTAGGCTTGTAAATGCCCTCGGGCAGATAGCCTAGTATGAACCTATGAACCTATGAACCTATAATAGGATATATATGTTCATACAACCTGTCTCTAAGTCTCCTGTCTGTATTTCTGATATAGAAGATGGGACATAGTTTACACTTGGCCAAATAAACCATGCTTTTGGAATTAAAATTAAACCTGGCATTGCATGAAAATCTATAATCCCTAACTGTAAAGAAACAGCCAATGCCAATGTACCTGCAATAAGTGTGTTATAAGAATTTTGGCTGTTAGTTTTACACTTCTGCCAATTTATTAATAGTTTTTTAATGGATTTTTCAAAAGATTGTTTTCAAACAGACTGTTTTATAAGTCAATGTATTTTTAATTATTAAAGGCTCACGTGATTTTTGTAGGTGTGGTAACTTGTTGGGGAAAGGTATTTAAGTGATTCTGTTCAATGGTGTTTCTTTGTATGATGAAGTATAGGCATTGACCTGTAGTAAAGTGCTAACCTTATTAAACTACTTACTACTGAATTGGATTTTGTTGGCGTGTTCTCTGTCCATTGCCTTATTTGTTTCTTACCAGTTTGTCTTTATTTTTCTATTTTTAGTTTAATAGTTTGTCATGGCAACTGACATTGTTTTTGGCACCCCTTCCCTGTTTCCTGATGAAACACTGGACCCTAGCTCTATGCAGGACATTGGATCTTTAACTTGTTTAATTTATGCTCTTAATAATAAGGTGGATGACCTGGCTGCCATGGTGGTGAACAACACTCCCAAATCTCCTGTTTCTAACAGCAGCTTGGAGCATTGTCCTTCTTCCTCTACAGCTTTGATGGATTCTGGTTCGCAAAACCGAGGTCACAGTGAGGAGAATTCCAACATGCAAGGTGGGTCCTTTGGTGTTAAAATTAACACAACTACCAGAGACTCGAAGCAGAATAGCAATGCAGCCAATGGGCAGATTTTACAAGCCCCTTTAAATAATGTACTATCTGATGGTTATAACCTACAGCATTGGTTACAACCTATGTCTGATTTCAACTCAAACAATTCTGTTAACACTGTTGATTCCACTGACACAGATTCTATCAATATTTCTAATAGATTAAAGAGTTTGGACTCAAAAGCTTCCAAACTAAAGAAACTGCAGCTCGAAGTGGTCTATTTCCATGAGTGTATACATAAAAACATTGTACCAAAAGGGTTAAGGACCTGGTGTTACCCTACAGGTCTTACCCCTGATTCTTCATTCCATGAATAATTATTGAAAGTATTCAATAAGCAAGGTCTACAACTCATAGAATGTTGTATTTCTCATTACAATGAGCAAATTAAGAACTTGGAAAAAGAAATATACACACTAGATGCAGCTATTAAATCTGACCATGATTTTGTCAGGTACAAGTATGATTATGAGCGTATCTTTTCCAGCATAGATGCTCAACTAATCAAATTTAGAACTGCAAAAGTTAAGAAAATGCGCAGGGATGAAGCTGATTATAGCAGAGGAATGGCTTATCCACACACCCCTGACTTCCAGCAGCGGGGAGGGCATTCAACGTTTACCAATCTGGATGAGGGAACTGTCCAGGATGCAGGGACTTCCAAACGTCATGACGTATCTCGCCACAACCCTGCCATTGAGCAGGCCAGCACCTCAGCAGCAACAGAAGGTCCTCACCATAATGAGAGATTACAAAGTAACAGAAGTAACACTAATCCCTCTAATTCCACAAATAATGGCTCTTATTTTCGTTCTGAATGACTAGAAGGTGCTCAGAGTTTTTGCAGGGATTCCAACAATGCCCAGAAGAACCCATCACACCAAAACAACAAGAAGAGGGACTGAAGGAACCAACAGCAAGCACATTCTTAACTAATAGCTCATCCACCTCTATTGGTGAGTGCTTAGACTATAATTTGGGCAATAATTAATTTACTGACATTTTTACAGAGGACTATAACTTGAATATTGTTTTCAACAGCACAAATGATTTTAAAGTATTTAATTATTCCACTTTTTTGTCAGTACTGAGTTGGCTGATGTGTTGGCAAGGGGCTTAACATTTGTACCCTCCAGGAACATTGATCTAGCAAAAACTATAATAGATTTGAAGTTATTTACAAGAAAGCTTAATTTAAAATTGGTTTTGGGCATGTACCATGAAAATGTTCAACCAGCAAGAAATAAGTTTTATGTGAACAGAACTTTTAATCCTATGTTACATCCTACTTTAATGACATTTGAGTGTATCTGTGAGTTTGATTTGAGAAATTTGGGATTATTCAAGAATGGCTCAGATGCTAAAAACCTAAGCTTTGATGAAAGAATGTTATTGATGGAGTTGATTAATAGCAATTTGATGATATCACAACCAGATAAAGGTGGAGGTATTGCCATAATGGATAATTTGTATAAAGAAAAAATGGCTTTACTTTTGGATACTGTTCATTATGAGGTTGTTTCTCTGAATGAGCTTCATGGTGCATACAGAAAAATCAGGGGATTCCTAAATTATTTATTCATCGAGGCACGTATTTTGCTTGACATTTTCAATTTTTTTACTGTGCCAGCACCACAAATTCCTGTCATTTTCGGCATCCCCAAGATACATAAAGACTTATACAATGACCTCTTATGCCCGATAGTTAACGGGCATAACTCTATTACATATCCTATAGCTAAATTTGTCGATAACATACTCCAATGCTTTCTGGTGATTGAGCCCCAGGTACACAAAGACTCTTGGTCTTTTCTAGCTAATGTGAACAAATTGATATTCATGGAAAATTATAACTTTGCTACTGTGGATGTGAAAGATTTATACACGATGATCCCACATGACCTGGGTATAGACTGGGTTAGCCAGTTACTTGTAAGGAAATTTATTGATAATGACGAATTGTACTTAGTTCAAGAATTGTTGGCCCTAATACTTATAAATAACTATTTTCTGTTTGATGATTCCTACTATGTGCAAAGAAAAGGTGTAGCTATGGGATCACTGTGTGGTGCTAGTTTCTCTAATCTTGTGATTTTTTTTTTGGGAGGAGTATATGCTGAACAATAACCCTTTTTTTGGATGTCATCCACTTCTACACCCGTTACCTGGATGATATTTTTATCATCTTCAAAGGTAACCTCCACCTTTATCTGGAACGGCCACAGAAATACCTCACAAAGAGGATTACCAGCCTCAAACAGATGCCCTATGCAGACAGTCTCAAAAAACTCCAGCTTTACTCCATCGCATATCGCCTACTCAAAGGTGATCTCTGCCTAACATACAAAGCTATGTCAAACTCAGAGCTGTTGGACATGCTCCACTTAAAGAAATCCCAATCCCTCCAAGCTATACACTCTAGGAACCAAAACCTTGTCACCACAATAAACAGAACATGCCGGAGGGATAGATTCCTGTCCCAGAGACTTCCCATACTCTGGAATAAACTACCTATCTATATCAAACAAAGCTCCTTATTAGCACTCTTCAAGAAAAATCTTGATGATTGGATGGTAAATAGGAAATTCACCCCGGGGATCACCTCTGTGGCTCTGCTCGACAGTGGCACAGGAAAATAATTTTCTTGGGTGGCAAAAGCCAGGGTACCTTTTTGGCTGGGCTTGTATAGGCCCCAGGGCCGAGAGCCTAGTACCTATCTATGAACCTATGAGTCAGTCTTTAGGCAACTGACTGATTATATGAATAACACAACAGAGTTCTTAAGATTTACTAGTAATTTTGAGGGAGAAAGCATTTCCTATTTGGATATACTTTTGAGTAAGGACCATACTAGACAGTGTTATGGTGCCACTATTTTTAGAAAAGAAACTTACTCAAATTCCTTCCTACACTTTTTCAGTTCACACCCAGAACACCAGAAAAAAATCAGTTGTCAAAGGACAACTTGTTCAAGCAGCTAGAATGGTTGCTGATTCTGATGACTTTTTAGTGGAATGTCAACTTTCAAAGGATATGATTTTGAAGCATGGTTACCCACAGGTGTTATTAGATGATATATTAGATAAGGTAACCTTTAAAAGGTCTACTGTTTTTTTCAAAGCCATCTTGAATGATTCTTGAATGAATCGGATGATGATGGGGAATGTTACCTGTGATCAGACTATTAGCCCACACACAAAACCCACTACTGACTTTTCTTCATCTTTCATCACCCCTTTTAGTAATGAGGCTCTAATTTTGAAAAGTATTTTGTATAAAAATTAGGATGTGATTACAGTTGATGAGAATGTATGAAATAGCTTATCAACCAAAGCATTGGTTATTTTTAAAAGGGGAAAAAACTGAAACCCTTATTAGAAACCAGAAAGGCAACCAATTCAGGGGTAAAAGGTATGTTTCCATGAGAGGCTTGCCCCTTTTGCAGGTACATTGACAATGGTTATTTCTTTACTGTTAGGGATTATAGATTTTCATGCAATGCCAGGTTTAATTGCAATTCCAAAAGCATGGTTTATTTGGCCAAGTGTAAAGTATGTCCCATCTTCTATATCGGAAATATGGACAGGAGACTTAGGGACAGGTTGTATGAACATATATATGCTATTAAAAATAAAAAGGTTGAGAATGTCCTTGCAAAACACATAATCAACCAGCCTGATCATACTTTTCTTTTTAAGGTTATAGAACAAGTTAATGGGACCATTGGGGTGGACCTGTTTCATTATGGTTGGAAAGGTGTTAGCTCTTATGGCAACTTAGGTGTGATGCCTTCAGGCATCCAGGCATTAATGATGTGTTCATAGGTTCATAGGTTCATAGGTTCATACTAGGCTATCTGCCCTAGGGCATTTATAAGCCTAGCCAGAGTGTGTTTGGCTTTCGCCACCCATTTTAAATTAATTTTGCTATGCCCTTTTTTCGAGGTTAGTATACTGTGCCTCTGTCTAACAGAGACACAGAAGTGATACCCAGGGTAAACCTATGATCCCCCATCCACTCATCAAGATTCCTCTTGAAGAGAGTCAATGAGGGACTCTGCCTAACCTGGACTGGGATTTTATTCCAGAGTGAAGGGAGCCTTTGGGTTATGAATCTGTCCCTCCAGCATGTCCTATTTATTTCAGTGCTGAGGTTCAAGTCTCTCGAGCGCGTAGCTCGATGGGATTTGGATTTTCGGAGGTGCAGCATGTCCATTAATTCCGGGTTGGACATGGCTTTATACGTCAGGCACAGATCGCCTCTGAGCAGGCGGTATGCCACTGAGTAGAGCTGGAGTTTCTTTAACCAGGCAGCATATGGCATCTGTTTGAGCCCTTTGATCCTCTTGCTGAGGTACTTTTGGGGTCTTTCCAGTTGATGCAGGTGTCTAGTAAGGTACATCCCAAAAGGGGCATTGTACTCAATTATGGGCCTGATGAGGGAAGAGTAAAGTGGCACGATGATCTCCCCTGATCTAGATGTGAATCCCTTCATGATTAGGTGGGCTATATAAAATGTTTTTCTAACCACTTTGGCCACGTGGTTGTCAAATGAGAGATTGCTATCAACTTGGGTCCCCAGGTCCCTAATTACTTCTTCTGTACTTAATGGATTACCACCTATGTGGTAATTTGTGGGCACTTTGTTTTTGCCAAAGGGGATGACTATACACTTTTTGGCATTTAGCTTGAGGCCATGGCTCTGGCACCAGTTGTCTGTTTCTATGAGGCCCTTTTGGAGGATGCTTGTGTCGGCTGGAGAGTCGATTATAGCGCCCAGTTTGCAGTCATCTGCGAACTTGGTCAGCCACAGTCCTTCCGTGTTGGCCTGTACCTCCGAGAAATATATACCGAACAGGAGAGGTCCCAGGACTGAGCCTTGTGGGACGCCACTTGTAACTGGTTTGGAGTCTGACATGGCTCCAGCAATTCTAACCATGTGGGTTCTGTTCTTGAGCCAGTTTGCAACCCATCTAGTGACATAGGGGTTTATATTTAAGCTGGTGAGCTTATCTATAATGCCCGAGTGGGGTATTGTATCGAAGGCTTTTGCGAGGTCCAGGTAGGGTGTGTGGACCACCTTCCCCTCATCAATGGCCTTGGTGACTGTTTCAAAGAAATCGACCAGGTTTAAGAGGCAGGATCTGCCCTTAACAAAGCCGAACTGGGTAGGATCCAGTGTCTGTAGGTACCCAATATCTTTTTTTATGAGGTCCATGATGATCCTTTCCATAGCTTTGCAGACCAAGCTAGTTAGGCTTATGGGGCGATAGTTTCCAGGATCCGTTGAGGCACCACCTTTGTGGAGAGGGACCACTGTTGCTGAATGCCACTCTTTGGGTACATATCCTGTGGTAAGGCTGAGATTGAACAGTAGTTTTATGTTTGGGTTTAGCTCTTCTTGGAGTTCATGTAGGATGCAGCCCGGGACACCGTCTGGTCCCATTGATGCTGTGTTTTTTGCTTTGGAGAGGGCTCTTACCTGAGCATCTGAGATGTCAGGGGGCAGCACTCTGCTGGGATAGATATTTGCCCTTTTAGTGGGGAGGGGGGGAGAAGTTTGCGCTGAACCTGTCAGCTAGGATGTTGGCAACGTCTGTGGGTTCGGTGTATTTTTTGTCATTTTGGACAAATTCTGAGCATATCTGGGAATTCCCACCCAGGTTCCTAACATAACTAAAGAAAGCCTTGTGATAATCCTTAGTGTCCTGTGCAATTTTTCTCTCGAAGCTGGCCTTAGCCGATTTTATGAGTGCCCGTAGATTTTTGCTAACACTGATCAGAGATGCCTTCCCTTTTTGGGATTTTGCTCTATCATGTAGTAGCTTCCTCCTTCTATTGTATAGTCTGTTTATGGCTGGGGTCCACCAGACAGGACGTCTGCCTTTGGAGGATTGGGTCTTGGTTTTATTTGGGATTGCATGATCCATGCATTCCTGAAGGTGTTCATAGAATGTGTTTATAAAGGATTCTGCGGTCTGGGCCATATTTTCCACAGGCCCAGGGGCTTTGAAGGATTCCACCTCGGTTTTGAGGAGTGTGAAATTTGCTTTAGAGAAGTTTTTCACTGTGGTTTTCTGGGCAGGGGGTGGGGTCGGGATGTGAATATCCAGTGAGATTAGTTTATGGTCTGATCTTACCAGTGAGGGATATACTTCTGGTCTGGAGCACAGAGTCCCCATGTTGGTGATGATCAGGTCCAGTATGTTTTCCCCTCTTGTGGGAGTGGTAACAAGTCATTCCATAGCATTTAAGTTTATAAATTCTAGGAACCTTTGAGCTAGGGTGTTGGAGCTAGAGTAATGCTCCCAGTCTATGTTTGGGTAGTTGAAGTCGCCCAATATAATGGTGTTTGGAGAGACCTTCATATTTTCCAGTGTTCTCAGGAAGGCTGAGTGGGGTTCCTGGGTTTGGGAGGGTGGTCTGTAGCAGGCTATAAACTGGAAGGCAGTTTTACCCACTGTTAGTTGCACATGGATAGTCTCTGATGCTTTGTGCTGTGCCACCAACCTGGAGGTGTGGGTATATTTGACGAATATTGATACTCCCCCTCCCTTTCTGGTTTGGTCCAAGTTTTGGGGCCGAAAAGCATGGTATGAGGTATAACCTGGTAGTGCTGCGGTGCTCTCGGGAGCCTTGAAACAGGTTTCTGTTACTGCACAGATATCGATGTTCTCCATGCTAAGGAGAGTTTCGAGTGCATGCATCTTGAAGTTTAGACTTCTGGCGTTGAGTAGCATTACGCTAAGTTTCTTATCCCTTGTGATACCTATGGAAGTGGGTTTGTCTTTTGAGCCTTGCCTAAAAAAGGCACTATGGGGGTAGCAAGAGCCTTTGCCAATATCCGAAAGCCCAGGGGTGACAGGTGCAAGCCGTCCCTAGCGAAGCATCGTGGCCTGTCAAGCATGTCATCCCAGGCTGACAGGCATTGGATCCCCTTTGAATGACACCAATACTTAAGCCAATTGTTGAAATTGATCATCTTGCCTTCATACTGTGGCATCATTCTTGGTGACGGTAAGATGCTACTCAAGGTCAGGGTCATACCGGCCTGGGCCACATGCTCAGAGAGCTCCTCTATGTCTCTTTTCATGTAGTCCAGGGAGGTACGTCTCAGGTCATTCACACCAGCATGGACAATGACTGAGTCATATTTGTACTTGCCTTGGAGTGACCTGAGTGCTTGTGTTATGTGACGGATCCTAGCGCCTGACAGGCAGCTCACCGTAACCTTCTCCTTGTTCAGCCTGGTGAGCGGGACGGCAGTGTACCTGACGATAGAGTCACCTATTACAAGTGTATCAGGTGTGTTGTTTAGCCTTAAGGGCTGTGACTGTTCGGCACACTGGCTTTGTGAGCTATGTGTTGCATGTGTTTTGTTTTGGGGTAGCGGTTGTTTGGGTTTCTGCTTTGGAGGACTCTGCTGCTTAGGCAGATTTTTATTTAGAGCCTCTGAGTATGTTTTTGTGTGTTTATGTGTTTGGTTTGCTGTCGTGGTATTTCTATGTGAGACTGGAATTGTAGTGAGTGTGGTTTCCTTCTCCTCCTGACAGGTTTCGCCAGTACTGACTTGAGAGAGCTTAGCCTCCAGTTTGGCTATATGGTTGCATCTTTCACATGTGTTGGAATTTGTTGGGAGGAGGAGAGGGTTGTCTGTGTACATGAAGCAGTTGTAACATTGCCTCAAGATTCCCAGATTCACCAGCTGGACCGGAGAGGAGAATGACAACTGACCTTTGGACATGCTAGAATAGTATTGGGAATTACTTTATAATTGAAAAAAAAGGGCCAATGGGAAACAAGGTACTCAAGGGGAGTTTGTGAGGGTGTAGTGCTTTTAATTTTTTAGTGCTGACTTATATAATTGCTTTAGTGAGCAATTGCCAGGTAACTTAAATGCAATGTGTTACATGTAACTTAAATGCAAAAATGACAAATAGTAACTTTCTTTCCAGTGAAACAAGGAAATAAGTACAGCAAGCAATGCAGATGTCACTAGGGATCCACAAACGCGCTGAAAAGCCGCGTTTTAGGTGGAATTATCGTTTCAGGGAAATAACAAGCAAACAAGCATACAAACAAAGCTAGATTCAGCAGGCCTGGATCTAGTCTATGCTACAGCAAACAAGGTGCACCAATTCTAGTAAGAAACAGTTCAAATATGCAGGCACTATAAGCCTTTAACCAGAAATTCCCAGCTCAGAAGGGCAGAGTCCAGCCTCTCCTCCCACAAGAGTGCAGACCACAAACCTTCTTAATGTAAAATAACTGGCCTGAAGCCCAAGTGCTTAAACCAGAACTAATCCACTTTTAGAATAACAGACACTGAGCCCTCAATCAGCAGTTCCCAACTTAGAAGGATGTAAGCTACCTGTCCTGCCACCACAGTGCAGGCCACAAACCTTCCTAATGTAAAACAACTGGTCTGAGCCCAAGTGCTTAATCCAAAAGACTTAGAATGATAGCTACACTTTAATCAAGTTACTACCAAGCAGTAATAAATACAATTGAATACTTTAAAGAATTCCTGGATTAGTGCTCAAGTTATACAACCAAAGCTAGATTCAGCAGGCCTGGATCTAGTCTATGCTACAGCAAACAAGGTGTACCAATTTAGTAAGAAACAGTTCAAATATGCAGGCACTATAAGCCTTTAACCAGAAATTCCCAGCTCAGAAGGGCAGAGTCCAGCCTCTCCTCCCACAAGAGTGCAGACCACAAACCTTCTTAATGTAAAATAACTGGCCTGAAGCCCAAGTGCTTAAACCAGAATTAACACACTTTTAGAATAACAGACACTGAGCCCTCAATCAGCAGTTCCCAACTTAGAAGGATGTAAGCTACCTGTCCTGCCACCACAGTGCAGGCCACAAACCTTCCTAATGCAAAACAACTGGTCTGAGCCCAAGTGCTTAATCCAAAAGACTTAGAATGATAGCTACACTTTAATCAAGTTACTACCAAACAGTAATAAATACAATTGAATACTTTAAAGAATGCCTGGATTAGTGCTCAAGTTATACAAACAAAGCTAGATTCAGGTGGCCTGGATCTAGTCTATGCTACAGCAAACAAGGTGTACCAATTTAGTAAGAAACAGTTCAAATATGCAGGCACTATAAGCCTTTAACCAGAAATTCCCAGCTCAGAAGGGCAGAGTCCAGCCTCTCCTCCCACAAGACTGCAGGCCACGAACCTTCTTAATGTAAAATAACTGGCCGGAAGCCCAAGTGCTTAAAACAGAACTAATACACTTTTATAATAACAGACACTGAGCCCTCAATCAGCAGTTCCCAACTTAGAAGATGTAAGCTACCTGTCCTGCCACCACAGTGCAGGCCACAAACCTTCCTTATGTAAAACAACTGGTCTGAGCCCAAGTGCTTAATCCAAAAGACTTTGAATGATAGCTACACTTTAATCAAGTTACTATCAAGCAGTAATAAATACAATTGAATACTTTAAATAATGCCTGGATTAGTGCTCAAGTTATACAAACAAAACTAGATTCAGCAGGCCTGGATCTAGTCTATGCTACAGCAAACAAGGTGTACCAATTTAGTAAGAAGCAGTATAAATATGCAGGCACTTTAAACCTTTAACCAGAAATTCCCAGCTCAGAATGGCAGAGTCCAGCCTCTCCTCCCACAAGAGTGCAGACCACGAACCCTCTTAATGTAAAATAACTGGCCTGAAGCCCAAGTGCTTAAACCAGAATTAATACACTTTTAGAATAACAAACACTGAGCCCTCAGTCAGCAGTTCCCAACTTAGAAGGATGTAAGCTACCTGTCCTGCCACTACAGTGCAGAGCACAAACCTTCTTAATGTAAAACAACTGGTCTGAAGCCCAAGTGCTTAAACTAAAAGGCTTAGAGTGAGTTGCACCAAGCAGTAATAAATACAAATGAGTACTTTTAAGATGACGCAAAAGCAAAATAAAGTAGGAAGAAACACAAATACAGTAAAAGCAGATACACTTTTTTTTTTTTTTTTTTTTTGAGTGAGCAAATGAGATGGGCCCAGGAGGAGTATCCAAGTGCAAATTTACAAGAGGGGCAGGCAGTTTCAAAGCCACCAAGATTAACACCAAGATAAAAACAGGGAGGGTGGGTGGGGACCTACTGAAAAAACAGTCAACTTCTAGCTAGATATTGCTCAATGCAACACAAACAAATTACGTTAAAAAGTGCAGATAAAAGTTACTTAGCTACACTTATGCGTTCAATTGATATTATGCAGGTCTTAACCAGCCAAAGCTCACAGTTTAAGCAGAAGATAATTCACTGTACCACATGTATAATACAGAAACTGAATAACAATGAAGGAAACTACTACCCCCACCTATCACTGGCTATGCAGGTTTTTAACAAGCCTTAACTGAAAATACCACATGCACTACTGAAAAAACAGTCAACTTCTACATAGATATTGCTCAATGCAACACAAACAAATTACTTTAAAAAGTGCAGATAAAAGTTACTTAGCTACACTTATGCGTTCAATTGATATCATGCAGGTCTTAACCGGCCAAAGCTCACAGTTTAAACAGAAGATAATTCACTGTACCACTTGTATACGACAGAAACTGAATAACAATGAAGGAAACTTCTACCCCCAGCTTGTATTTTGAAACTAAGGAGTTTAATTAGATAAGAAACGAGTGAATATATTTGTATTTATTCTCTGTTTTTTATATGTATACTTTTATACATTTCTTATGGGTATCATTTTTTGTAACTTTTTTAGGATCTATTTATGTATTTACACACACACACACACACACACACATATATATATATATATATATATATATATATATATATATATATATATTAATATGAATGTATTTAACAGTATATGCATTCGTTGTCCATATGAGATGGGATTTTTTATTATCAAATGTTATACTATTAAACCTTTGAATACATACATATTTATTACATATATTTTTAGGTGTGTTATAAGAATTTTGGCAGTTAGTTTTAAACTTCTATCAGATTTTTAATAGTTTTTAATGGATTTTTCAACAGATTGTTTTCAAACAGACTACTTTATAAGTCGATGTATTTTTAATTATTAATTGCTCATGTGATTTTTGGTAGGTGTGGTTACGTGTTGAGGAAAGGTATTTAAGTGATTCTGTTCAATGGTGTTTCTTTGTCTGAGGAGGCACAAGCATTGACCTGTACGAATGAGCTAACCTTATTAAACTACTTACAACTGAATTGGATTGTGTTGGAGTGTCCTCTGTCCATTGCCTTATTTGTTTTTTACCAGTTTGTCTTTATTTTTCTCTTTTTTAGTTTAATAGATAAGGGACAGTTGGTGGGTGGTGGCATGGGACAGGAAAGTGTGGTGACTATGGCAAATGTGTCTGTACACAGCAGTCCTAGCCAGATGACGGGCAAGGTCCCACACAGGCAGATATACAGGGGTGCTTGCAGGAGAGCTGCTGGCCATCATGCCCCTGGCAGAAGTGCCACAGCAGGTGTCACTAGACACATGTTTTGGGCCATCGTGGAAGCACAGGCACATATGGAACATTACACCAGAGATAGTCTGATGCTCCAGAGGCCTACTGTTCTTGCTGTACATGACTACATCCATGATCATGCAGATGCCCACCGTTATTTTGCAGAGTCATGTATAGATGGTTGGGTGAGATGGTGAGGATCCTCGACCATGTGGTGTCTGTGGTAGAGCATGTGGTGGGAGTAGGGCATTGGCCATGTGGATGTAGGTCAGCAACACTAACAGTTAGAGGTCTACGTGGATATGCAACATCTCACGCCTGCTCTCGTAGTGGCAGTACCAGCACCAGCACTTCTGGGGGGGTGTTGCCCACACCACAATGCTGAAGGCCATGTGCACGTGGTTCTGGCCAGTCCCAACAGGTACGTGGATCCAGCGGGCAATTTTTATTATCAGCAGAGTGTACCACATATTGGCTTCTGCCTGATGGTGCCCGTGCAACCCCTGGCAAGTGCAGTTCCCGTGTCCATGGCTGGATACCATGAACTGTACACAATGCTATGTATGGTCCACAGTCGTCTGACATACCCCTGTATAGGGCAGCCACATGGAAGAACTGTGTGCATACATACACACACACACAAATTACCAACACAGCAAGGGTACCTCAATACCTACACACCACGTCTGCACAGGCCATTTATTAAAGAACCCCTTAACCCACACACATGATGTCAACCAAACAGCACAGCCTAGGCCTCTGGCAAACCCATACCACACCCTGTGCATATGATGATACCTGTGCCGCATACCTGTCACCCATACCATTGATGCAGGGACATGCTAATATGGTACTGATGCACAGGGTGAATGTACTAAAGTTTAGGAATGTGATGCTGTTTAAAGTTTTGTCAGCTGGAATGTTTAATGCTTACACATCAGGGTGTGTAGCTGTCTAGCCATGATGCATTATAGCTGTTATTAATATTGACTGAATGTGGTCACCATAATGTATTCTGTTTGTGTTCTAGGTGTCTGTGTGTCAGGAGGATGTTGATCTACTGTCCTTTCCTACAAGGGGTGTGGCACTGTGTCATATCCCAGGTACAGCTGAACACAAGTAACAGGTCTGTATAACAGTTACTGCATGCGTCACAGGGCAGATAGGTCTGAGAGGTGTATACAGGTGAGTGCATGGTGGCTGATGTAAGCAGCACCTACAGTGGACAATGGTAAGTGTACTGGGTGGCACACACCAAATGTTTGTGAATAACACACACAGGGTTTTTTGTTGATGCAATACACAGAGAATACTGTTCACATGGATATACTTTATTTTGCAGAGAACTAATTTTGGCCTATGTAATTCCACCAAGACCAAATTGCCAAAACACCACATCAGTAAATAATCAGTCCGCCAAATTTAATTTAATTGAAAATGGTACTGGCATGGTATATCTCCTTTCCCCAATGTAGTGCTATCCTGGAGATGGTATACATAGGTGTGCTGGTATGGGGGGCACAGCCCCCACTTTGGAGGGTGTGGGGTGGCATAGAACTACACATAGTGTAGTTCTATGTGTAGAACTACACATAGTGGGATTAACAACTATTTATCCTCTTAACATAAACTGGACAGTATAACAGCACAATAAGCAGGGGGATACACACAACAATACCCCCAATGTGTGTGGCTGTGCCCACAAAAAACACACTCAACTACATATATCAACTCCAGTATCACTGTACAGCTGTACAGTGGGGAAAAGGGCATTTATACATCCACTACTAGTTTTGATGGAATGAATTTCCAGAAGATGATTACTTTGCAATGTTACCTTTTACCAGTTAGTTCTCAAACAAATGATCTCCTGGGAAATATATTTTCTGAAAACTGAAGTAGATCCATTCACATATACACACACTTACTTGGCAACACTGAGATTAGATCCCCTACCTAGGTACATGTTGCTACTAATGTGCTTGGCCTTAATTGCACACACCACAGAGCTTGTAGGGTGAGGTGTGTCCCGAGTTTCCTGTAAAGTGAACAGCATCACCAGGACTTGTACAATATGATAATGGGGATGTACTGAGTGTTAATGGGCAATACATAGTATAACATACTGACATATACACATTGACAAATACATACAGTCATACACACATTTGACAGACCTATGTTTAGCACTGCTGACTCCCTTGTCAGTGAGTCCATACTGTTACAGAGTTTTTGCACACTGCACATGCATTATTGGGCTGCAGAGTGTCATCAGTTACCTGTATGGTTGATGGTGACAGTGGTCCTCATACAGTGAACCTTGGGACATGTACTGGGGGTACCATGGTGTAGAGACAGTATACCCAGCACCCCCACCCCACATTGTATATTGTACTCACTGAAACTCATGATAATGTTCTAACATACCCACAATCAGACATTTACCAGGAGTGCAATACAAACCCTTGTCTATCTAATCTTTGCTACTACAGGGATATACATTTATTGCAAATGCCACAGGGATAGTAGGGTGAAGGCTTTGTCATGTTTCTCCTAATGTCAGCAACATCACCATCCCTTATAATGTATGGCAAGGTTTAGTATATTTGGAGAATGAGGCCTCAGAATGCTGATTCCCACAAATATGCACACTCACACACACTTGCACACACACATACACACACACATACCCACATTTACCAGGACTCAGAGCATATCCCATGCCTCTCTAACCATTTATAGAACACTGTTATACTGGTACTGCAAGCTCCAGGTAGCCCATAGGTTGAAGAGTGTCACAAGGTAAATTTAATGTGAATTACAGCAGCAGCCTTTTCTAAGTATAGCAATGGGGTGTAGTGGGTAAGAAGGCTCTCAGAGTATTTTAAACTACAAGTTTACAAACACACACACACTGTTATACTCAGTAATGCACACAGACACATTTGTCAGTACTGAGGGCCATAGGTGCAGGTGTTCATAGGTGCATACCAGGCTTATGTCCATTGAGATATAAGAGTAGGGCATGTAAGTACACTGGTATCATACCACCTGACATTTGTCAGCAGACCATCTATCATCTACTGCCACTTGAGTGATCCCCAGGGTGACAGTTAAATTCAACATCCACTCATTTGGTTTTCTCTTGAGGAGGGCCAGTGAGGTGCCTCAATTGACATGTATGCAACATATATTGCATAACATGACCAGTGTCTGGGTTAGGGACCTGTACCCAAACATGTTCTGTTGACTGTGGTACTCTGTTTGAGGTATCCATGGCATGTGATGCATACAGAGTGGGGTTTCCTAGCTGTGGCATTCATAACACATCTGGGAAGACATGTCAGTGTCAGTAAATCAGAGATTGCCTGTAAGCTGCCAAGATGAATAACTGGCATCTGCACATCTGTACAGAGGACAGACAGAAAGTAGATAGCCAACAGTTATGCATTAGGATGAATGTTTTGAAAGACAGGCATCTGAAACTGATAGGTATGCCATTACTACATGACAGCAATCCTCAATGACATGTCCTACAAACATAGTAGTCTACAGTTAATATAAACATATCAGATCAAAATCCAATAGGAGATACATACAAACATATTACTCAAACACCAAAAACACGATAGTCAGCACTCAGAGTCCAGCTTTGCATGCAGGGGTGTATGGTTCCAGTACTACAATCTGCAATCTACTCTTACTTGGAAAAGCACTGTTAAAAGTAGTAATGCAATGATACAATACATGCAAGTGTGACTGCATATAATATGGGATACTACCCCAAGTATGAAACACATAGAAAGAGAAAAGATTGTGGTACTACCCATGTGTACTCAGGTGTCCCATACAGTATACTCACACCCCTTGCTACTGTAATGACAGCACATAGAAGCATGTTATGTACATGGAATTAAATACACTTATTAAAGGGAAAAAAATCATCCAAAGGGTGGGGTAATTCATCTCATTTGTTCTATTTTTACCAATAATGCATGCTAAAGTTACCTTGTAACACATGTTTTTGTCTGACAAATAATCTGTAACTGTAGTTAAATGTTTTGTTTGTTAGTGTATTTTATGTGGAGCTTTTCTCCACGGACCTCTACTGAAAATGGACATATATCCAGTTAGACTAGCCCAGTAAACAAATGTAAAATAAATAAATAAATAAAATGTCATTACCCTGCTATTTGATCAGACTGGAAAGTGATCACTGTTTACCAGGGCTGAGCTATGCTTAACAGGGTTAAGCATTGCCTAAATGTAAATACTAAGCAGATTTGCGCACTGGTAAGCAAAGCCTACACAGAGTAGGCGTGTATTCATGTAAGCATACGTTAGCAGCGCTTACCATCATGCAAAACTGCGCAAACCCACTTAAAGCCACTTTAAAGCACCTTAATCACCCTATCTCCATCAGCCCTTGTTCTGCCCAGCAACAAAATAATTAGTCCATGCAGGTCTTGAACCCAAGACCGTATGCACCATAGTCACAGCACTTAATCACTTAGCCATCTCAGCTATAAGAATGATATATATATATCTCAATCATTCAGTACAGTAGTGAACAATTGCTTTGAATACTACAATCATTTACTACTTGGTGTAAACAATGTGGAATCAGTCTTGATCTATATCTAAATATACACATCTCAGATAAATATGGTGAGATACATCTGAGAAGGAATATACAACACTCATGTTTACACATAAAGATGATATTGATATATATATACATATGTAGATATGGGTCCATATCTATTCATCGAACTGTCATTACAGCGACACGCACTTCATCGACACGAAAACATCGACTCTTCAGATCATCGAAATTTCAGGTAAGCTATCCTCCCCCTCGCAGGACCCATGGTAGCACTTGTTTTTCTGGTACAACGCGTATGGTTCACATCACTACCTACAATTTCCCTACACAACGTTGTTATTTACTTCGCAATATAGCCACAAGTGCTACCATGGGTCCTGCGAGGGGGAGGATAGCTTACCTGAAATTTCGATGATCTGAAGAGTCGATGTTTTCGTGTCGATGAAGTGCGTGTCACTGTAATGACAGTTCGATGAATAGATATGGACCCGTAGATATATACATGCACAGATATATATTTATATAAAATATGCACATAACATGTAGTGGAGTCATACCTCTGCACCATAACTCTCAACCTCTTAGTGCAAGGGAGTGTAATGTAAGTATTGCAGTTATAAATGTAGAATATTGCTACAGTAACAGGGTTTGTGTCAACATACATGTTCTGAAGGAAGGCTCTTCTGAAACTGACATGTACGCCATCAGTTACTGACAGACATCATGAAACCATCACAGTGAAGTACCACACACATTATGATAATGATTCTGTGGAATATAGCAGAAATATGAGCCATAAACATAGAGAGTCTGAAACAATCTGGTCAGTTGAGAGGTACACATACAACACCACAGTGCAAGAAATGTGGACCAAGCCTGACAAAGGGGATGTTTAAAGCCATAAAAAATGGATATATCACACATACTGGAGTAGATAAGCTCACACAGTTGATGCATTTGCACCCTCCTGTCTGTCCTAACATATATTAACTGGAGGAGGAGAGGTCCCAAGTCCACATACTTCCAACTAGTTAGTGACATACATCTTCATAGCATCCCACAGCTTTGTCAGAAATACACAACATGTATGGTGGCCAGGCAACAGTACATCTGACACATATCTGGACATTATATCACACTAGGGTAAGTACACTGAGCTGCTAGGCATGCCACCAAGCACTGTCTAAACTACAGGCAGATTGCCACAACACTAATCCAATTTTCCTATGGGGGAATACACATGTAATTGCAAATACAGCAGGCATTACAAGCATGTAACAGCACAAAGTAAAATACACAAATGTGAAAGTGCATACACACATAAAATCTCAACACAGTCACAGTCACATAATGGTAAGCCTAATTAATAGTACAGTATATGGACTGTGTGAATAAAACCCATCATGATGTTTGCCACTCCCACGCTAACCCTACATATACTGGCCCAATTCACAGTGTAGTCTAATGTGTGACTGTGGATATGTCTCAGTCTGGCCTTACAAACATATAAGCTGATAGGGTACCAGAAACTGGAGAAGCATGCAACATCAGATACAACAGGACCAAGAACACTGACATCTACCCCAGTCTGTACACCGGCCAAATAAGATATTCACAATACACTGCTACACAATACTGACACTCTGTCAACAATCACCGTAAGTACACAGAAATCACTACTGTACAGACTACAACAGAATGTCCAGGTTTTGTCCTCAAATATAAGGCCTCCTATACATGACATGCCTGGCAGTCTGACATGCTGCTGGCTTGATATCAGGAATGATGTCAGTAAATAATGATATACTGTACATATGCACCTCTTACTGCATGACATATGGATAACGGGTGACAGACTTGGGGGGCAGAGATACAAACACCGGACCATTACTGACATATTGCTGTTATAAACTGAGAAAATTGCTGGTGTAACAGGGTTTGTTGTAACATAGCTCATCTGAGTGATATGAAGTCAGTAACACACATGGATGTTACCATTTACTGATTGCAATCATCAGAGTATTCTACTGCTTTTATACAGACAGAAAATGTGTGAGTATGTTTCAGTAGCACTCTCAGTCAGAACTCAGTTAGATTCAAGCAAAGAATTCAGAGGTAAAAAAACAGGGAATCTTAATTATACTAGCAAACCTTGAGACAATCAGATAAAACACACAAGTTGTTTGGCCAGTATATCAGGAATGATGTTAGTAAATAATGATATACTGTACATATTTAAGACTACAAACTCTGGCCAGTCTGCAGACAGCCCTACAGGTGAGAGTTTTCTCAACCACATAACACTGTCATGTCAGACTTTAAATCATGCAGAGCATGCAAATTCTGAAGGTAATGCTACTAAATGCTAGAAGTCTAAACCTCAAAATGCACTCTCTCAAGGCATTCCTAAAAATGGAGAATATCAATATCTGTGCAGAAACTGAGACCTGGTTCAAGGCTCCAGGGAACACCCCTGCAATACCAGGCTACAGCTCTTACTACACTTTCAACCACCAAACCAGGACCGAAACACTAAAGGTGGAAGAGTGTCCATATTCACCAAGAATATTCACACCACCAGGCTAGTTGCCTAACACAATGTGTCTGAAATTCTCCAGGTGCAACTAACACTAGGTAAGACTGCAATCCAAATTGTAGCTTGCTACAGATCCCACACCATGCCCCAAGATTCTCACTACAACTTTCTAAACATACTGGAAAATATTAAGATACAACCAAACACCCTAATACTGGGTGACTTCAACTACCCTACCATTAACTGGGAAAACTACTCATGCACCAACAACTTTGCCCAATGGTTCTTGAAATTCATAAATTCCAATGTCCTGGATCAACTAATCCATAGTCCAACCAGGGGCTCCAATATCCTAGACCTGGTCATTATCAGCATGGGAAATCAATGCTCCACACCTATGGTAACCCCCTCATTGGTCAGGTCTGACCATAAGCTAATCACCCTTAACATCCACATCTCACCCCCACCCCCCAGTAAGGAAATCTCCATAAAAAACTTCTCTAAAGCCAATTTCATGCTACTCAAGTCAGAAGTGACAAACTTAATGACACCCATGCAGACAGGAACTGAAAGTTTGACTGCTGAATCCTACACTAGGCACTGTATGAGTACATCCACTCATGCATGAATCGTGCCATTCCAAATAAAACCAAGATGCTCTCCTCCAAAAAAAGGAAGCCAATCTGGCAGTCTCCTGTCATAAATAAAGTTTACAACAAAAGGAAGAAACTGTTGCAAAAAAGAGGAAAATCCCAGGATGCATAAAACTCCCTTACCAGCCTCAGTAAAAAGCTGAGATCCCTCATAAAATCCTCCAAAGCTAGATATGAAAATAGAATTGCCAAAGATTCCAAAGACAACCACAAGGCATTCTATAACTATGTCAAGAATCTAAATGGCAATGCTCAGATTTGCTCTGAGCTACAAAAGAATGGCATTAAATATACTGATCCCAAGGATATTGCCAATATCCTGGCAGATCAATTCAGTGCCATCTTCACCCCCCTCTCACCCCCTAAATGGCCCATCTCAATACCGGATGATTGCCAAATTCTGGTAATAACGCCCACACAGGTAAAAAATGCACTCTCCAAAGCTAAGAATACAGCATCCATGGGACCAGATGACATCCCGGGCTGTGTATTACATGAACTACAAAATGAACTGGCACCTTACCTAAGTGTCATGTTTATTATAGCCTCACCTCAAGCTTTGTGCCCACTGAGTGGTGCACAGCTACAGTTATCCCACTCCACAAGGGGGGATCTGCCTTGGATTACAGGAACTACCGCCCCATCAGTCTGACAAGCCTGATCTGCAAGGTCAACAAAGACATTGGCAACCTTCAAACATTGGACCCCACCCAGTTTGGGTTCGTGAAGGCCCGGTCTTGTCTCCTGAACCTGATTGACTTCTTTGAATCAGTCTCCAGAGCAACGGATGAGGGTAAGGTGGTCCACACAGCCTATCTGGACAATGCCATGGCCTTTGACACCATCGCCCACTCTGGAATCATAGATAGACTTACTAAGCTGGGCATTAACCCCTACATCACCCAATGGGTTGCCAGCTGGCTTACTGACAGAACCCACACTGTAAAAGTAGCCAACTCCAAATCCAGCTCCAGAGAAGTGACAAGTGGAGTACCTCAGGGTTCAGTCCTGGGACTGCTCTTGTTTGACATCTACTTCTCTGAAGTACAGACCAACACTAAGGGACTCTGGCTAACAAAGTTTGCAGATGACTGCAAACTGAGAGCCATTACTGAATCCCCAAATGATGTGGATATTCTACAAAAGGGCCTTACAGAAACAGATGCTTGGTGTCAGAGCCATGGGATCAAGCTCAATGCCAAAAAGTGTATAGTTATCCCCTCTGGGAAAAAAAATGTACCCATGAATTACCACATAGGTGGCAGTACACTAAACACCGAAAGTGTGATAAGAGACTTAAGGACACAGGTGGACAGTGGTCTCACCTTCGATAACAACATCACTGCAACAGTCAGGAAATCCTTCTATGTGGCACACCTCATCACTAAGGGCTTTTCATCCAGAAAAAAGGAGGTCATTGTCCCACTGTACTCATCCCTCATTAGACCCATTATAGAATACAATGCCTCGTTTGGTCTGTACCTCTCAAGACATCTGCAACAACTGGAAAGGCAGCAGAAATACCTCACTAAAAGAATCACAAGCCTAAAGCAGATGCCCTACGCTGACCGCCTTAAAAAACTCCAGCTATACTCTGTCACATATCATCTACTCAGAGGCGATCTCTGCTTAACATACAAAGCCATGTCAAACCCACAGCTGTTGGACATGCTACACTTAAAGAAATCCCAATCCCTCAGAGCCAACATCTCCAGGGATCTAAACCTTGTCATCACAATAAATGAAACATGCTTGAGGGATAGGTTCCTGATCCAGAGACTCCCCAGACTCTGGAATGGACTGCCCATACATGTCAAGCAGAGCACCTCTTTGGCCCTCTTCAAAAGGAACCTTGACAATTGGATGGGAGAAAGGAAATTCACCCTGTGGATCATGTCAGTCGCCTGCTAGAAAGGGATCCAGGGACGTAAATAGTGTGGAAAGAAATAGCCAGGGAATTCTTAAGGCTAGGATTGTAAAGGCCCTAGTGTCGATAGCCTAGTACCAACCTATGAACCTATGAACAGCCATATCCACACAAACCCTGTTAAACAAACATTATTTCAAATGTAGAATAGCAATACTTACATGCTGTCTCCATGTCTGGTACATACCCCTCCAGGTTGTTGGCATGTCTCCACAGTGTTTGTTGTAGGAAGTATTTCCCAGTACCCTATGTGATGCTGTTTATCAGACACCCACATAACATCCTGCTCACAGTGAAGGAAAAGGGCCAACGCCCACATGAAGTGCTTAGTTATGGGAGTGTGTTTCCATGTAATTGGCTATAGGAATGATACCACAGCTGTTCCACATGCAATTAGCAAGTGGGGGACTCCAATTCGTGCACAGGCCATCAGCTGATCATGAGCATTACCTACAAAAGTCAAGCTGCTGCCTTTGCAAAACAGATGTATTTTTCTACATCTACCAGAGAGATAGAGAGATACAGAAAGACACAAAGAAAGAAAGAAATAAAGAGAGAAAGAAAGAGAGAGAGAAAGACAGAAAGAAACAAAACAAACAAAAAGCAAGACCATCACAACCAGACTACAAAAAGACATCTGTGACACACACCCATCTACCTGTGAAATACAGCAACTGAAACAGGCAAGGGAAACAAAGGTATGTGAAACAAGTAATCATGTAATGGAATGTAATAAGGGTGTATATAAAAGACGTAAATAGGAAGCTCAACAAATATTTCCCAACAACACTTGCTGTACTGATAAACTGCTGATCAGAACCTATGGTCATAGCATCTGTGTCTGTCTGTAGCGACATAGAACACAGTTCACACCTCTGAGTCACATTTGACTACTACTGGAGTGTGGTTTGAACAGTTCTGACTGTGACACTTCTAGGCCAGCTAATGGTATGTCGCATATATCCACATGTTAATTGTGAGTACTAGTATGATATACATTTATATTTTTATATATATATATATATATATATATATATATATATATTTGTGTGTGTGTGTGTAGATATATATATATATATATATATATATACATATATATATATATATATATATATATATATATATATATATATATATTCATAGGTTCATAGGTTCATACTAGGCTATCTGCCCTAGGGCATTTATAAGCCTAGCCAGAATGTGTTTGGCTTTCGCCACCCATTTTAAATTTATTTTGCTATGCCCTTTTTCGAGGTTAGTATACTGTGCCTCTGTCTAACAGTGACACAGAAGTGATACCCGGGTAAACCTACTATCTCCCATCCACTCATCAAGATTTCTCTTGAAGAGAGTCAATGAGGGACTCTGCCTAACCTGGACTGGGATTTTATTCCAGAGTGAAGGGAGCCTCTGGGTTATGAATCTGTCCCTCCAGCATGTCCTATTTATTTCAGTGCTGAGGTTCAAGTCTCGAGCACGTAGCTCGATGGAATTTGGATTTTCTGAGGTGCAGCATGTCCATTAATTCCGGGTTGGACATGGCTTTATACGTCAGGCACAGATCGCCTCTGAACAGGCGGTATGCCACTGAGTAGAGCTGGAGTTTCTTTAACCGTGCAGCATATGGCATCTGTTTGAGCCCTTTGATCCTCTTGGTGAGGTACTTTGGGGTCTTTCCAGTTGCTGCAGGTGTCTGGTAATGTACATCCCAAAGGGCATTGTACTCAATTATGGGCCTGATGAGGGATGAGTAAAGAGGCACGATGACCTCCCCTGATCTAGATGTGAATCCCTTCATGATTAGGTGGGCTATATAAAATGTTTTTCTAATCACTTTGGCCATGTGGTTGTCAAATGAGAGATTGCTATCAACTTGGGTCCCCAGGTCCCTAATTACTTCTTCTGTACTTAATGGATTACACCTATGTGGTAATTTGAGGGCACTTTGTTTTTGCCAAAGGGGATGACTATACACTTTTTGGCGTTTAGCTTGAGGCCATGGCTCTGGCACCAGTTGTCTGTTTCTATGAGGCCCTTTTGGAGGATGCTTGTGTCAGCTGGAGAGTCGATTATGGCACCCAGTTTGCAGTCATCTGTGAACTTGGTCAGCCACAGTCCTTCCGTGTTGCCTGTACCTCCGAGAAATATATACCGAACAAGAGAGGTCCCAGGACTGAGCTTTGTGGGATGCCACTTGTAACTGGTTTGGAGTCTGACATGGCTCCAGCAATTCTAACTATGTGGGTTCTGTCCTTGAGCCAGTTTCCAACCCATCTAGTGACATAGTGGTTTATACTTAAGCTGGTGAGCTTATCTATAATGCCCGAGTGGGGTATTGTATCGAAGGCTTTTGCGAGGACCAGGTAGGCTGTGTGGACCACCTTCCCCTTGTCAATGGCCTCGGTGACTGTTTCAAAGAAATCGACCAGGTTTAAGAGGCAGTATCTGCCCTTAACAAAGCCGAATTGGGTAGGATCCAGTGTCTTTAGGTCCCCAATTTCTTTATTTATGAGGTCCATGATGATCCTTTCCATAGCTTTGCAGACCAAGCTAGTCAGGCTTATGGGACGATAGTTTCCAGGATCCGTTGAGGCACCACCTTTGTGGAGAGGGACCACTGTTGCTGTACGCCACTCTTTGGGTACATATATGTTCATAGGTTCATAGGTTCATACTAGGCTATCTGCCCTAGGGCATTTATAAGCCTAGCCAGAGTGTGTTAGGCTTTTGCCACCCCTTGGAATGAGGATACTGTGCCCATTTAGGATTTAGTTTACTGCGCCTCTGTCTAGCGGTGACACAGAGATGACCCCCAGGGTAAACCTACGATCTCCCATCCACTTGTCAAGATTTCTCTTGAAGAGAGTCAGTGAGGGGCTCTGCCTAACATGGACTGGGATTCTGTTCCATAGTCAGGGGAGCCTCTGGGTTATGAATCTGTCCCTCCAGCATGTCCTATTTATTTCTGTGTTGAGGTTCAAATCACTCGTTCTCGTGGCTCTGGTGGATTTGGATTTTCTGAGGTGGAACATGTCCATGAATTCCAGATTTGACATGGCCTTGTATGTCAGGCATAGATCGCCTCTGAGTAGGCAGTATGCGACTGAATAGAGCTGGAATTTCTTTAGCCGGGCAGCATATGGCATATGTTTGAGACCCTTGATCCTCTTGGTGAGGTACTTTTGGGGTCTTTCTAACTGCTGCAGGTGTCGGGTAAGGTACATCCCAAATGGGCATTGTATTCAATTATGGGCCTGATAAGGGAGGAGTAAATAGGCACAATGACCTCTCTTGATCTAGATGTGAATCCTTTCATGATAAGGTGGGCAATGTAGAAGGTCTTTCTAACCACTTTAGCAATGTGAGTGTCAAATGAGAGGTTACTGTCAACTTGGGTCCCTAGGTCCCTGATTACTTCTTCCATACTTAATGGATTACCACCTATGTGGTAATTTGTGGGTACTTTGTTCTTCCCAAAGGGTATGACTACACATTTGTGGCGTTTAGTTTAAGGCCATGGCTCTGGCACCAGTTATCCATTTCTATGAGACCTTTTTGAAGGATGCTTGTGTCCACTGGAGAATCAATTATGGCGCCCAGTTTGCAGTCATCTGCGAACTTGGTCAGCCACAATCCTCCTATGTTAGCTTGTAGCTCAGAAAAATAAATGCCAAACAAGAGAGGTCCCAGGACTGTGGGATGCCACTTGTGACTGGTTTAGAGTCTGACATGGCTCCAGCAATTCTGACCTTGTAGGTTCTGTCCTTGAGCCAGTTTGCAACCCATCTTATGACATAGGGGTTTCCATTTAAGCTGGTGAGCTTGTCTATGATGCCCGAGTGGGGTATTGTGTCGAAGGCTTTTGCAAGGTCAAGGTAGGCCGTGTGAACTGCCTTACCCTCATCAATGGCCTTAGTGACTGTTTCAAAGAAGTTGACCAGGTTCAAGAGGCAGGGTCTGCCCTTGACAAAGCTGAATTGGGTAGGATCCAATGTCTGTAGGTCCCCAATGTCTTTGTTTATGAGTTCCATAATGATCCTCTCCATAGCTTTGCAGACCAGGCTCATCAAGCTTATAGGGCGGTAATTTCCAGGGTCCGTAGAGGCACCTCCTTTGTGGAGTGGGACCACTGTTGCTATGCGCCATTCTTTGGGTACATATCCTGTAGTAAGGCTAAGATTAAACAGCAGCCTTATGTGTGGGTTTAGTTCTTCTTGGAGTTCATGTATCATGCAACCCGGGACACCGTCTGGTCCCACTGATGCTGTGTTTTTAGCTTTGGAGTGGGCGGCTCTCACCTGGGCATCAGAGATGTCAGGGAGGCAACACTCTGCTGGGATAGATATTTGTCCTTTTGGGGGGGGGAGACATTTGCAATGAACCTGTTTGCCAGTATGTTGGCAATATCTGTGGGTTCAGTGTATTTTTTGTAATTTTGGACTAATTCTGAGCATATCTGGGAGTTTCCACCCTGGTTTCTAACATAACTAAAGAAGGCCTTGTGATTGTCTTTAGTGTATTGTGCAATTTTTCTCTCAAAGTTGGCCTGGGATGATTTTATGAGTGATCGTAATTTTTTGCTAGTACTGATCAGAGATGCCTTCCCTTTTAGGGATTTTGCTCTATCATGTAGTAGCTTCCTCCTTCTGTTGTATAGTTTATTAATGGCTGGGGTCCACCAGACAGGATGCCTGCCTTTGGGGGAATGGGTCTTGGTTTTATTTGGGATTGCATGATCCATGCATTCTTGAAGGTGTCTATAGAATGCGTTTATATAAGATTCAGCGGAGTGGGCTGTGGTTTCCACTGGCCCTGGGGCCTTGAAGGATACCACTTCAGTCTTAAGAAGTGTGAAGTCAGCTTTTGAGAATTTCTTCACTGTGGTCTTCTGTGCTGGGGGTGGGGGGCGGGATGTGGATTTCCATTGAGATTAATTTATGGTCTGATCTCTCCAATGAGGGGTATACATCCGGTGTGGAGCATTGTGTCCCCATGTTTGTGATGATCAGGTCTAATATGTTATCCCCTCTTGTGGGAGAGGTGACTAGTTGTTCCATAGCATTTGAGTTTATGAATTCTAGGAACCTTTGGGCTAGGGTGTTGTGGCTTGAGTAATGCTCCCAGTCTATGTTTGGGTAGTTGAAGTCTCCCAATATGATGGTGTTTGGAGATGTATTCATATTCTCCAGTGTCTTTAGGAAGGCTGAGTGGGGTTCCTGAGTTTGAGAGGGGGGGTCTGTAGCATGCTACAAACTGTAGAGCAGTTTTGCCTACGGTTAGTTGCACATGGATGGTCTCTGATGCTTCGTGCATTGCCACTAACCTGGAGGTGTGGCTATCTTTGATGAATATGGATACTCCCCCTCCTTTTGTGGTTCGGTCCAAGTTTTGGGGCCGAAAAGTATGATATGATGTATAAGCAGTATTCACGATGGACGACTCCAACCAGCAAAGTTGAACAAATTAAACAACTGGTTTTAGTGACTTTTGGCAGTATTATCCATTTTTTCACATTTTCATGATATGATGTATGATATATGATGTATAACCTGGTAGTGCTGGGGTGCTCTCGGGAGCCTTGAACCAGGTTTCTGTCACTGCACAGACATCGATGTTCTCCATACTGAGGAGGGCTTCGAGAGCATGCATCTTGAGGTTTAGACTTCTGGCGTTGAGCAGCATTACCCTTAGTTTTATTTCCACTTGTGTTATCTAGGGAGGTGGGTTTGTCTTTTGAGTCTTGCCTAAAAAAGGCACTACGGGGGTGGCAAGAGCCTTTGCCAATATCCAGAAGCCAAGGGGTGACAGGTGCAAGCCGTCCCTTGCAAAGCAGCGTGGCTTGTAGAGCATGTCATCCCAAGCAGACAGATATTGGATCCCCCTAGAATGAGACCAGTAATTAAGCCAATTGTTAAAACTGATCATTTTGTCTTCGTACTGTGGCATCATTCTTGGTGAGGGTAAGATGCTACTCAAGTTCATGGTCATACCGGCCTGGGTTACATAATCAGAGAGCTCCTCTATGTCTCTTTTCATGTAGTCCAGGGAGGTACGTCTTAGGTCGTTCACACCAGCATGGACAACGACTGAGTCATATTTGTACTTGCTTTGGAGTGACCTGAGTGCTTGTGTTATGTGGCGGATTCTAGCGCCCGACAGGCAGCTTACTGTAACCCTCTCCTTGTTCAGCCTGGTGAGTGGGACGTCAGTGTGTCTGACTATAGAGTCACCTATTACAAGTGTATCAGGCATGTTGTTTGGCCTTAAGGGCTGTGACTGTTTGGCACACTGACTTTGTGAATTATGTGTTGCATGTGTTATGTTTTGAGGTAGTGGTTGCTTGGATGTCTGCTTTGGAGGCCTCTGTTGTTTAGGCAGATTTTTATTTAGAGCCTCCAAGTATGTTTTTGTGTGTTTATGGGTTTGGTTTACAGTTGTGGTAGGTCTATGTGAGACTGGGTTTGTGGTGTGTGTGGTTACCTTCATCTCCTGACTGGCTTTGCCAGCACTGAGTCGAGAGAGCTCAGCCTCCAGTTTGGCTATATAGTTGCATCTCTCACATATATTTGTATTTGTTCGGAGGAGGAGAGGGTTGTCTGTGTACACGAGGCAGTTGTAACATTGCCTCAATATTCCTAGATTCACCAGCTGAACTGGAGAGGATGCCAGCAACTGACCCTTCGACATGCTAGAATAGTGTAAAGGATTGCTGTGTAACTGAGTCAGAAAGGACCTATAGCGGAATGGGTACTCAAGGGGATTTTAGGTGGATGTAGTGCTTTCATTTTTGTTAAAAAGTGCTTTACTTATGTAAAATGCTTTTACGAGCAAGTGCTGGGCTATTTAGATAGAGAATAGAATGTTTAGATGGAGAGTTAGAGCAGTTCTAAGGGAAAAACTGAAGAGCAAACTTTGCGGAGCCAGGAATAGTTTACACTTAATTAACCGGTGCTGCCCGATGCTGCGCTATGCGCAACTTTGCGCAAAGGTGTGCAAAAGCGGGCTTTATAGCAGGGGGTTAGAAAGAGCTAGGAAATGGCCCAAAACGGCCAATAAGCTACAAGTTACTGGGCCTGTAGTAAGGCTAAGATTGAACAGTAGTTTTATGTTTGGGTTTAGCTCTTCTTGGAGTTCATGTAGGATGCAGGCCGGGACACCGTCTGGTCCCATTGATGCTGTGTTTTTTGCTTTGGAGATGGCAGCTCTTACCTGAGCATCTGAGATGTCAGGGGGGAGCACTCCTGCTGGGATAGATATTTGCCCTTTTGGTGGGGAGGGGGGAGAAGTTTGCGCTGAACCTGTCAGCCTGGATGTTGGCAATGTCTGTGGGTTTGGTGTATTTTTTGTCATTTTGGACAAATTCTGAGCATATCTAGGAATTCCCAACCAGGTTCCTAACATAACTAAAGAAAGCCTTGTGATTATTCTTAGTGTCCTGTGCAATTTTTCTCTCGAAGCTGGCTTTAGACGATTTTATGAGTGCCCATAGTTTTTTGCTAATACTAATCAGAGATGCCTTCCCTTTTTGGGATTTTGCTCTATCATGTAGTAGCTTCCTCTTTCTATTGTATTGTATAGATTGTTTATGGCTGGGGTCCACCAGACAGGACGTCTGCCTTTGGAGGATTGGGTCTTGGTTTTATTTGGGATTGCATGATCCATGCATTCCTGAAGGTGTTCATAGAATGCGTTTATAAAGGATTCTGCGGTCTGGGCCGTATTTTCCACAGGCCTGGGGGCTTTGAAGGATGCCACCTCAGTTTTGAGGAGTGTGAAATTTGCTTTAGAGAAGTTTTTCACTGTGGTTTTCTGGGCAGGGGGTGGGGTCGGGATGTGAATATCCAGTGAGATTAGTTTATGGTCTGATCTTATCAGTGAGGGATACACTTCTGGTCTGGAGCATAGAGTCCCCATGTTGGTGATGATCAGGTCCAGTATGTTTTCCCCTCTTGTGGGAGTGGTAACAAGTTGTTCCATAGCATTTGAGTTTATAAATTCTAGGAACCTTTGGGCTAGGGTGTTGGAGCTAGAGTAATGCTCCCAGTCTATGTTTGGGTAGTTGAAGTCACCCAATATAATGGTGTTTGGAGAGACTTTCATATTTTCCAGTGTTCTCAGGAAGGCCGAGTGGGGTTCCTGGGTTTGGGAGGGTGGTCTGTAGCAGGCTATAAACTGGAAGGCACTTTTATCCACTGTTAGTTGCACATGGATAGTCTCTGATGCTTCGTGCTGTGCCACCAACCTGGAGGTGTGGGTATCTTTGACGAATATTAATACTGCCCCTCCTTTTGTGGTTCAGTCCAAGTTTTGGGGCCAAAAAGCATGGTATGAGGTATAACCTTGTAGTGCTGGGGTGCTCTCGGGAGCCTTGAACCAGGTCTCTGTTACTGCACAGATATCGATGTTCTCCATGCTAAGGAGAGTTTCGAGTGCATGCATCTTGAGGTTTAGACTTCTGGCGTTGAGTAGCATTACTCTTAGTTTCTTATCCCTTGTGATACCTATGGAGGTGGGTTTGTCTTTTGAGCCTTGCTTAAAAAAGGCACTATGGGGTAGCAAGAGCCTTTGCCAATATCCGAAAGCCCAGGGGTGACAGATGCAAGCCGTCCCTAGCGAAGCATCGTGGCTTGTCGAGCATGTGTCATCCCAGGCTGACAGGCATTGGATCCCCTTTGAATGACACCAATACTTAAACCAATTGTTGAAATTGATCATCTTGTTTTCATATTGTGGCATCATTCTTGGTGAGGGTAAGATGCTACTCAAGGTCAGGGTCATACCAGCCTGGGCTACATGCTCAGAGAGCTCCTCTATGTCTCTTTTCATGTAGTCCAGGGAGGTATGTCTCAGGTCATTCACACCAGCATGGACAATGACTGAGTCAAATTTGTACTTGCCCTGGAGTGACCTGAGTGCTTGTGTTATGTGGCGGATCCTAGCACCCGACAAGCAACTCACCATGACCTTCTCCTTGTTCAGCCTGGTGAGCGGGACGTCAGTGTACCTGACGATAGAGTCACCTATTACAAGTGTATCAGGTGTGTTGTTTAGCCTTAAAGGCTGTGACTGTTCAGCACACTGGCTTTGTGAGCTATGTGTTGTATGTTTTTTGTTTTGGGGTAGCGGTTGCTTGGGTGTCTGCTTTGGAGCTCTCTGCTGCTTAGGCAGATTTTTATTTAGAGCCTCCGAGTATGTTTTTTGTGTGTTTATGTGTTTGGTTTGCTGTAGTGGTAGGTCTATGTGAGACTGGAGTTGTAGTGAGTGTGGTTTCCTTCTCCTCCTGACTGGTTACGCCAGTACTGAGTTGAGAGAGCTTAGCCTCCAGTTTGACAATATGGTTGCATCTCTCACATGTGTTGGAATTTGTTGGGAGGAGGAGAGGGTTGTCTGTGTACATGAGGCAGTTGTAACATTGCGTCAAGATTCCCACAGTCACCAGATGGACCGGAGAGGAGATTGACAACTGACCTTTGGACATGCTAGAATAGTATTAGGAATTCCTTTATAATTGAAAAAAGGGCCAATGGAGAACAAGGTACTCAAGGGGAGTTTGTGAGAGTGTAGTGCTTTTAATTTTTTAGTGCTGACTTAGTGAGCAAGTGCCAGGTAACTTAAATGCAATGTGTTACAGGTAACTTAAATGCAAAAATGACAAACAGTAATTTTCTTTCAAGTGAAACAAGGAAATAAGTACAGTAAGCAATGTAGATATCACTAGGGATCCACAGAAGCGTTGAAAAGCTGCGTTTTAGGTGGAATTAGCGATTCAGGGAAATAACAAGCAAACAAGCATACAAACAAAGCTTGATTCAGCAGGCCTGGATCTAGTCTATGCTACAGCAAACAAGGTGTACCAATTTCAGTAAGAAACAGTTCAAATATGCAGGCACTATAAGTCTTTAACCAGAAATTCCCAGCTCAGAAGGGCAGAGTCCAGCCTCTCCTCCCACAAGAGTACAGACCACGAACCTTCTTTATGTAAAATAAATGGCCTGAAGCCCAAGTGCTTAAACCAGAATTAATACACTTTTAGAATAACAGACACTGAGCCCTCAATCAGCATTTCCCAACTTAGAAGGATGTAAGCTACCTGTCCTGCCACCACAGTGCAGGCCACAATCCTTCCTAATGTAAAACAACTGGTCTGAAGCCCAAGTGCTTAATCCAAAAGACTTAGAATGATAGCTACACTTTAATCAAGTTACTACCAAGCAGTAATAAATACAATTGAATACTTTAAAGAATGCCTGGATTAGTGCTCAAGTTATACAAACAAAGCTAGATTCAGCATGCCTGGATCTAGTCTATGCTACAGCAAACAAGGTGTACCAATTTCAGTAAGAAGCAGTTCAAATATGCAGGCACTATAAGCCTTTAACCAGAAATTCCCATCTCAGAAGGGCAGAGTCCAGCCTCTCCTCCCACAAGAGTGCAGACCATGAACCCTCTTAATGTAAAATAACTGGCCTGAAGCCCAAGTGCTTAAACCAGAATTAATACACTTTTATAATAACAGACACTGAGCCCTCAATCAGCAGTGTCCAACTTAGAAGGATGTAAGCTACATGTTCTGCCACTACAGTGCTGACCGCAAACCTTCTTAATGTAAAACAACTGGTCTGAAGCCCAAGTGCTTAAACTAAAAGGCTTAGAATGAGTTACCCCAAGCAGTAATAAATACAATTGAGTACTTTTAAGATGACACACAAGCAAAATAAAGTAGGAAGAAACACAAATACAGTAAAAGCAGATACATTTTTTTTATTTTTTTTTAAGTGGAAAGAGAGAAAGGAAAGAGAGAAAGGAGTAGCAGAAACTAAGCTGATTGGCCTTCTCAAATGTTCTCCCTGTACTGGGTAGAATGAAGTAATGACACTAGACTAGGAGTAGGGTCCCAGATCAAATTTACACTAGGGGCAGGCAACTGCAAAGCCGCCAACTCTAAAAACACTATACCGACAGGGAGGGAGGGTGGGAAACAAACTGCAGAAATGTTTCTCATAGCTGAAAATTAGCAGTGAACCTTTAAATGAAAGTTTTAAACAGCTAAAGGAGCCTCTAGAAAAAAAGAGTTTAACTGCAACAAGTTATCAGAAACAAACAACCCAACAGATGCTTAATAAAAGTGGATAATTTCCAGTTAATACCTCACACACACTGAAACTAGCTAGAAAAATACACAGTACATAAAGTGCTATAAATAACAAAGAAATAAAGAATAAAATAAACAAAAACAGGATACTTAATGTTATATATTATAGCTCCGAATTTCCTCAGTGTCTTTCCTTCAATCAGCTCAGTGTGAAATGGCAGAACACTCACAACTGAACTTCTTAGGTAACAGAAAGTTGAAACCTGAGACAGCTTTTAAGAAAGAAATCTCAAAAGAACCAATGAGGTACTAAGCCTAAGCTGTAGTCCCGGTGACCTAAGTCAGCCAATGACCTCAAACAATTCTCTCTCACTGAAATGCCTGATGGCTTTGGCTAAACCAAGATGTCCCTGAATATGTGCTCAAACACACAGCCTCCACAAACACTAGGCCCAAATACTAGCCTGAATATGGAAATGCTACAAATATCCCCACTACTTAGAACAAACTGCAGAAATGTTTCTCACAGCTGAAAAGCAGCAGTGAGCCTTTAAATGAAAGTTTTAAACAGCTAAAGGAGCCTCTAGAAAAAAGAGTTTAACTGCAAAAAGTTATCAGAAACAAACAACCTAACAGATGCTTAATAAAAGTAGACAATTTCCAGTTAATACCTCACACACAGTGAAACTAGCTAGAAAAATATACAGTACACAAAGTGCTATAAATAACAAAGAATTCAAGAAGAAAATAAACAAAAAACGGGATACTTAATGTTAAATATTATAGCTCTGAGTTTCTTCAGTGTCTTTCCTTCGATCAGCTCAGTGTGAAATGGCAGAGCACTCACAACTGAACTTCTTAGGTAACAGAAAGTTGAGACAGCTTTTAAGAAAGAAATCTCAAAAGAACCAATGAGGTGCTTAGCCCAAGCTGTAGTCCAGGTGACCTCAGTCAGCCAATGACTTCAAACAATTCTCTCTCACTGAAATGCCTGATGGCTTTGGCTAAACTAAGATGTCCCTGAATATGTGCTCAGACACACAGCCTCCACAAACACTAGGCCCAAATACAAGCCTGAATATGGAAATGCTACAAATGTGATGGTCTCATGTCATTACTAAAGTGCACATCAGAAGGAGGGCACTGTTGCAGAGAAATATGGTGCCCAATGACAGTTGAACTCCCTTATTAGCCTCAAACACAACTTTGGATCCACATGGGATCCCCTACGGGCATCTATGATGGCAGAGATGCAGCAGATAATGACGACAGTAACAACAGCATTTGATGGTTACATCAACAACCTCCACAGCATTAAACACAAGTGTTGCAAGTTACTGCACAATGCTAATACCTATCCTGAGACAACAGATATTAGCCACAGTCTTGGCAGCACATTTAGTGCCAGCTTTACCCCTCTCTACCCCCACAAGTAAAGTTTTGAGTGAATGTGTTATCACATGCTGTATCCCATTTCCATTCTAGGCATCTGTGTGTCACCAGGATGTGGCCATGCAGCATGACCACAGGGCATGGCAGCATGGTGACACATTCTCTATGTCATAGGCAAGGTGCAGTATGTGCACAGAAATCCCCAGTTTGTAACACAGTGATTGTACATGCCTCACATATTATAGGGCTGAGGGTTGTACATAGGGATATGCTAATTTACAACATCTGTTGTAGAATGGAGAATGGTACATGTTGTGGTTTGGACACACCGCCGATTGCTAATAACCACAGCCACTGGAGATATTCATCAAACAAACACACTGGGATTACTATTCAGACACACACACACACACACACACACACACACACACACACACACACACACATTTTCCAGTACTGAGAGATCATTGCTTCATAGGTGTATAGTAGGTGAATAGGCATGAAGGCTGTACAAGGCTAGCCCAAGGAATACCCTGGCATCAGGCCACATGAAAATAGTCCCTAGTGTGGCTCAGGAATATAGTCACTGAAGTGGCCCCAAGGCTGGGTATTGCATTCCACATCCACTCATCCAGATTTCTATTGTGGGTGGCCAGTGATGTGCACTGCTGCACATGTATGTGATTTATATTCCATAACATGGACAGTGTCTGGGTTGTGCACATGTCCCACATGCATATTCCTTGAAATGTGGAAGTGTGTTTGAGGTCTCTGGGGCATGTTGTGTGGACAGATTGGTATCTTCAGAAGTAGCATTCCTGACCTCATTTGTTGAGAACTGGCTATGTAACGGAGGCAGTGATTGCACCTACATAAATAGTATGATACGGAGATTTATTGCAGTTATTGGTGTCTGTCCATACAGGGCATGTGTATAAGCATGGTATTCCCTTTATGGGGTATGTTTTCAGATTCTACAGTTGTTGCAGGTGTCCAGTGGGGAATATAGCAAAAGGGCCACTGTACACATTGATTGGGCTACTGAGGGGGATGGAACAGGGTTTCATGTCCTTTTACTTACTGCATAACACACACTCTGTCAGGAGGTGTAACACATCAATGTACTTTCTGATGTCAGTGGCACTGTTGTGGTCGATAGGCATGTAGCCCACTGCAATCACACCATGGGTAGTATCTGTGAAGAAATTTGCAGGAGAACTACCAATATAGTAGTTGGTGCCTAGCCAAGCATGTTTGTGTATGATCCGTGGGGGGAGAGTGGTCTCTGAGTATTATAAGGGTTGCCTATAATGTTCACTAATCCATACTGCCACATAGTATTTGCAGATGGCACTAGACATTTCTGGCTGTGGATTGTCTACACCAACCTTTACGGTATTTAATAAATGTTGTTCTTGTAATGTGGATATTGGGACATATAGTTCCTCAATATAATAATGTAGCAAAACCCACCCTGCAATGGATCCTGTTATTACACAATCACACTCTCACCCACACAAGATACTGATGCCACACACACACACTTGCCAGTACTGAGTCTTGAACACCTACCTAGCTACTGAGTTTTGAACCCCTACCTAGCTATGTATTGCTACTACAGTGTTACGCAGTTTTTGCAAGCGCCACAGAGCTTATATGTTGGAGAGTTGTCCAAAAGTATCTTTGAAGGTGAGTGACATCAGCAGCAGTGCTAAAGAAGGGGTAAGGGATGTTTAGTAAGTGTGAATGTCCACAAAAGCAGGTGTCAACAAAGACACACACACATACACTCTCTCACACAAACACACATGTTCACAGTCACCAGGACCAGGATTAGAACACCTACCTAACTAGTTTGCTACACTATAGTATTACACAGTTACTGCACATGCCATGAAGCTTATAGGCTAAGACTTGGCCAAAGGGTTATTTCAAGGTGACTGACATCAGCAGGAATGCTAAAGTAGGGCAATGGAAGGTGTAGTGAGTGTGAATGGCCTCAAAATCATTCTTCTTCAAACACACACACACACACACACACACACACACACACACACACACACACACACACACATACACAGTTTAACAGTTGCTATGTCTGGGATTAGAATGCCTACCTCACTAGTTTGCTACACTACAGTATTATGCAGTTATTGCAAGCGCCGCAGAGTTTATAGGGCTGAAACTTGCCCAAAGGCTTATTTCAAGGTGACTGACATCAGCAGGAGTGCTAACATGGGCAATGGGAAGTGCACTGTGTCTGAATGGGCCATAAATCATTCCTTTGGAAACACACACACACACACACACACACACACACACACACACACACACACACACGCACGCACGCACGCACTCACGCACACACACACACACACACACACACACACACACACACACACACACACACACACACACACACACACAACTTTCCATTTGACAGGACTGAGCTTACAAATGCTATATGAATCCTTATTTGTACTACAGTGTTACACAGTTATCACAAGCACCACAGACACTGTAGGGCTGAGGGCTAGCAAAAGGAATGTCTACAGTGATTGACATCAGCACATCATGTGATATAGGCCAATGGGATGTGTAGTGGATGGGACAGGCCTCATAATGGAATTCTCAGTGTCACTTTCTCTCTCTTCCCCATGTCTCTGTGTGTGTATGTTTTACATATTATAGTTTGTTGGCCTTAGATATGTGTGGGTATTCCTATCCAATGTGTTTGTGAAGCATAAATGGTGCACAGTTTTGTGTGTGTGGACAGACATCTTCAAATGACAGATATGTGTAGTCCACTGTGTTGTCAGACATGGGCTTCATTTCTCTAAGTGTAGGAGCATGTCCAGTATGATCTTCTGTATTGAGTGTGTGAATCCATTCCAGGTATGGTTGTACTCCAGTCCAGGGTTTGGTGTTCTACACCTACAGCTAGCAACTGGTTTCTGCAGGATATCTGTAGATAGGTTGATAATATGGAGTCACAATGGGGGAAAGATAGTCGGATACTGTAACTATTGCTGTCTGTGCTGCTTCTGTACATGGTTGGTTTTAGCAGAGATATTCAGCCATATGTACTGTTTTACACAGTGATGCATTAAGTCATCAACTACTGACAGATATAATTATTTGCTCACAGTTAATTACCAGGAAAATACAAGATGAATGAAGAAGAGTCCAGTATTGTGGGCCGCAGCCTACACATTCTTGCACACTCCTGCCATTCTGGAGGGATAGCTACAGACATTTGCTGATGGGTCTGTGTAAATGGTCCAGCACCTTGGTAGTATGTTGTCTGAGGATCCCTTTCCTGTACATATATTGACTTAACAGAATGTCCATATGCTGCTGTGGCCATACCTCTCAGCTATACAGATTCATCCAGGTTACCCAGAGGCAGGGTTCATATATCTGTTAATTTCTCCTTCTCATTGTGGTTTACAAGCAGGTTTGTAGCCAACCATTCATATGTTGGCAGGCAGGGGGTAGTATGGGCACACAGAGTTTCAGACTTCACACACTCCATAACATCCATGCTTCTACACCCCCTTCTGTTATTCTATCCTCTTCCTAACATTACGCAAGCAATATCTGGGAAGTATCTCTATATTTGGCCCTTCATCCCAGCGGTATTTATGGATTGGTCCACAGTTCTTGCAGTGGACATGGGGGGGGGCATTCTACTGGGATTTGTCAGCATGGCCTTGCATTTGTGTTCTGTTGATTGTGTTAGGTTGTTAGTTAGGACCCCATGAGATATCATACATTGGCACTATGAGTGAGGCACATGCCTTTGACAGAGGACTGTAGGCCATTTAGCAGTGATGCGGGCCATCTGTAGTAGGCCAGTACATTCTGTCACTCATACATTCCCAGGCTACAAGCCAGTGGATTCCTCTGGGGTGACAGAGTAAGTGTGCGAGGTATTACTGGCAATACTTCCTGTCCATATTGATCAATTGGTCTGGATGAAGGCAGGGTGCTGCTTACAGCTAGAGACACACCTGCATTGGACAGCTCTTCAGCATGCTGCATTTTGTGGGTATTCCCATACAGAAGTGGAGTCATACTGTACTCATTCCCAACAGCAAGGATATGACCTGTGATAAACCTGTGGCTGATGGTGGGGATAGATGAGTGCATATGTGATATGGCAGCTACTTGCAGCTGACTCACAGATATACCTGGGACATTCCCCTTATGCTGCCTTGTGCGTGGACATAGGCAGTCACTCATTACTTTATAACTGTACCTTTTGTGGTCTGCTAGTGATTGGCCAGACTACATCAGTATTCCATACTACATGGACAACTAATGTGCTGCTAACCTGTATGTACAATTTTAAAGTTGTGTGCAGCTGACAGTTACATTATATGCACTCTGTCTAGGGTACTTCCACCTGTGCACTGTGTGTATGTATGGGCCCACGTTCATGACATGTCCATCTTTCAGACGATAACAGATGTTGACATCTGGACAGTGAGTATGGACGACTGCTGACATGGATATCACTGAGAAGCATTGTGGTTGGCACTGCAGTTGTTGGAACATAGCCCTGTTGACCACAGTACTGCCCATTGGTCACTGAGACACAACTCTACATGCCTACATGCTGACCACTTCCAGACAATATTGAACACACAACAAGGTAACACATAGACTTCTGCATATTGTACACATGCAACAATTTATCCTGTAGATTGGGCCAGCTCAGGCAATCTGTGCTCCATTGATATTACTCCTCACACTTACATGTTACTGCATTTCTACACAGGATTGTGGGGGGGGGCACACCTGACAACTTTAAACATTTGCTGTGACTGTACTGGTATTTCCAGTACTCTGTTGACTTCCATTTCATACTGTATTCTGACCTATCATGTAGATTGGAGGCATATCAACAGAGTACAGATCTTAGGTTTTATTGACCTACATCTCAGTTTCAAACTTCTTACTCTTCAGAACTGACATACAATTGCCAGACCTGTTGTAGTCTGTCTGTGTAGGTCTGGAGGGGGGCTGTTCACTATTGCCATCATTTGAAGACCTTAGCCCAGCCTTTCTTTATAGTCATCTACACCTGTCCTGCTGGCTGAGGCTGGTGGTGGGTATGTGAGGTTCACTGACATGCTTGTGTGTGTGCCCTATGGACACCCACAGTTATTTGGGCAACCACATGTACTGCAGTGGGATTTGTAACCTTGTCTAATACTGCCTAGCGTGATGACACCACTATTCCTTATGGATTTCATGCTGCCCATATAAATATCCGCTATCTGTTGTCATCCCATTTGACCACCTGATTCCCTTGCATGCTTTCATCCATACCATAGATACAACTATCAGAACATACTACTCCATTCAGTAATTCATAGGAAGAGTGACTTACCTTGTGGCTGGGCCAGTACTGAGGATGATGGTGGAGGGCTGACTATGTCAGATGCACATAGTAAACTCCCTATACTTGGTAAAGCACAGGTAGTGTCATGTTTGGCATCCCTTTTGCTGTATGTGCAAGTCAGAGAGAGGTGACATTTCTGGGTCCCTACTGTGTCATTGTATGTGCTATGCATTGCCTCTTTCCCAAGGCCTGGGAATACTGGGCTCTCCTCCTTTTGCCTACAGGGAAGCCTCAGGTAGTTCATCCTCCGAGTCACTCTGTGCCTGTGATGGCCTTGGCAATGGTGGGGGCTGTGTGGCCTTTTCTGTGCTGTTCCTGCTGCAGCTGTTTCAGCAGGATCATACTGTGTAGCATGGCACATACTATGAACATTTGTGTACATGTAGCTGGAGAGTACTGCAAGGCTCCACTGGATATGTCCAGGCAGTAGAACCATGACTTGAGCATCCCAAACACATGCTCTATAATGATTCTGGTTTGTGCATGTGCCTCATTATGGAGTTCTTGTTCAGGTGTGTGTGCATTTCTGAGGGGTGTTATCAGCCACGGCTGCAGTGTGTAGCCAGCATCCTCCACTAGGTGGCCATATGGGATGTCCCCACTGGCCAATGACTGGTACAGCTGTGTCATATACAAGCAAAATAAATGGCTCAGTTACATCCAGGTAGTTTATTTTAAAACAGATAAAATTATAAGTAGCAGCAAAATTACAAACCACAAAACTTTTGGATTACTCCTTCAGTGTGATACAAAACTGCTTAACACATCCTTATTTAATTAAAATTCAAAAAACATAATAAATGAGGCAGCCAACCGGATAATAAAGTTAATTAAGAGCATAAATTGTTTAAAGAGCCAATGCTGAATAATACATGTTATAACTTGATATGCATAATATTCTTTCTTTACATACATTTTATGCAAGCACGGAGCCGAATGCGGATATAGCCAATCAGATATGTCCTGTTTATAATCTTTCTAAAACTGAACTTTTTGGTGATGACATTACACTAAGCAAAGGTATGTCTTTTATACCTGCCCATAAAGACACATTTATTGATGCTATTACTGACTTCAAGCTTTTTACATTAACTCTTAATTTAAAATTATTATATAAGGACTCGCAAATTCAAGTAGCTTCACAGTGCAGTAAAAGCAGTACATTTATTCTGTTTAGCAACCCTGTTGTCACAGATTTTCAGAATGTATGTGAACAACAATTGTATAAGCTCTATACTGATGATAAATTTAAAAAGTTTTATAATTTGACTGCATCTGAAATGGCAGCATTAGATAGGTTAACAAAAAATAGCGATATTATTATAAAATAAGCTGACAAGGGAGGCGGCATTGTTTTGATGAATACTATTGATTATAATAATTCTATGTTTGACCTACTATCTGATGCATCTGCTTTTAAACAAATCTCATCTAGTGAATTAGAGAAATGTATTAGTAAAGTGAATATGTCTTTATTTAAATTACAGGTTAGTGCTATTTCTCTAGAGTTATTACATTACTTTTCTATACCATGTCCTAAAACACCTATTTTGTACGGTTTGCCGAAGTTACATAAATCTCTTACCAATCCTCCCATGAGACCTATTGTTTCCAGGAAGGGTTGGATAACAGAATTTATCTCATTATATTTACAAACAAAGTTAAGTCCCATACTATCTCATGTTAAGAGCTATATTAAAGATACAAGTGATTTTCTTGGTAAACTTTTTATTTGGCAACAAAACACAAATGTTTCAACTTATTGTTTAGTAACATTAGACATAAAATCCCTTTTTACTGTTATTCCCAATGATTTTGGAATTAATGCAGTTAGAGATACTTTACGTAAACATACTGAATCTAATGCTAGAGAGAAACATTTTGTGAACTACTAGATATTACTTTGAATAATAATATTTTTCTGCTTAATGACACTTTATATTATCAAACTACAGGTATTGCAATGGGAACACCCACTGCAAATACTTACGCTAATTTAACTTTAAATGAATGGGAAGAGAAATATGTTTATGACTGCCTTATTAATTTCAGACCTTATATTCTATTTTATAAGCATTTTGTAGATGATGTGTTTTTGTGTGGAGAAGTAACCAGGAATTGTTGGATGAATTATTTGTATATCTTAATAATACTACATCATTTTTAAATTTTGAAATGACTAGCTCATTGCATGAAATACATTTTCTAGATATACCGGTGAATCTAACAGATGGTGTTATATCTATTCAAATTTACAAGAAACCTACACATAAAAACAAATATTTGCATAGAAAAAGTATGCATCCTAGTCATGTGTTTAAAAGTGTTACCAAAAGTCAATTTTATAGAGCCAGTAGGTTGAATACTGACGCATGGAACAAATACATGACATGAACCTTGAATTCCAACAAAGAGGCTATGATGCTAATTTATTAGCTAAAGAGGAAAGATTAGTTTTAGAACAACAGCAAACCATAGCTAAACCATATTTTTCAGCATCTAATAATATTAACAATGTATCTGAGAATGATAGTAGAAAGAATATTTTACATTATACAACTACATATAGTAGATGCACAGCTGATGTTAAGAAAATTATTTCCAACAATTGGGAAATTTTAAAGGCTCTACCAGAATTAAATAAATATATTACATCGACCCCAAAATTTGCTTACAAGAATTCATCCAACTTAAAAACTAAATTATGTTATACCTGTCAAGTGTACCTCATTACGAAGAACGTACTTCATTTGGGGTCTTAAAAAGTTCATGTTCCTCAAAGTTCCTCAATGTTCCACTTTGAAAGACTCTGTCACACATTCAGTGTTAGGAATTTTCTTAAGTGAAATCCATAGTAAATAGAAATGAATCATATTAATTCATTAAAAGATCTTCTTTATAAGTAAAACCAGCATACTTTAACCATCTTATGGCCTTCCTAGTTGAAGTAGTTAGTAAGCCATTAGTATGTGTTCCACATTTTGCCCATTTGTCCCACATTATGGGGGCTAGTGTTCCTCATTTTGGAGATGGAAGGTTGAGAGCTATGATATTATTATGTTACAAAGATTTCTGCCATAAATCATGGAATCAGTGTGAATTAAATAGAAAGGGCACCTTCCCATGTTTAAACTGTTCAGTATGTAGTGTTATTTGTAAAAATAATACATTTATACATCCTATTACACAAAAGTCTTTTTCTTTTACTTGCACAGCCACTTGTTACACAACTAATATAGTATACCTAGCTACCTGCGAACAGTGTTCTAGCTTCTATATTGGTAAATCAACCAGAAAACTACATGAATGTATTACTGAACACAAATCTGATACCAGAAGATGTATTTTAACAAATGCAATAGCAAAACATGTTATGGAATCGGATAATACACATAGCTTTGTATTTAGAGTTATGGACATATGTTATACAAATAAAAGAGGAGGGGATAAAAATAATGATTTAGAACTTAAGGAATATAATTGGATAGTGAAACTGCAAGCTGATAGATTTTCTGGTTTAAAGTTTACAATATCTATTAAACATGCTTTAAAATGCAAACAACTGTGTTTGAAAAAATAAAATGTATG
This sequence comes from Protopterus annectens, assembly GCF_019279795.1. Lineage (NCBI taxonomy): Eukaryota > Metazoa > Chordata > Ceratodontiformes > Protopteridae > Protopterus > Protopterus annectens. Next base: position 896,974,842 of record NC_056737.1, read on the forward strand.
TAAAGAAAGAATATTATGCATATCAAGTTATAACATGTATTATTCAGCATTGGCTCTTTAAACAAATGATGCTCTTAATTAACTTTATTATCCGGATGGCTGCCTCATTTATTATGTTTTTTTGAATTTTAATTAAATAAGGATGTGTTAAGCAGTTTTGTATCACATTGAAGAAGGAGTAATCCAAAAGTTTTGTGGTTTGTAATTTTGCTGCTACTTATCGTTTTATCTGTTTGAAAATAAACTATGTAGATGTAACTGAGTCATTTATTTTGCTTGTATCAGACTGATTTTGAATGGCAAGTGTAATGCAAGCTTAGTTTTCTCTTTGATAGCTGTGTCATATGCCACATGTGGGAGTCATAATAGCTTCCAGCGCTGCCAGCACACACATTCATGATAATGCCCTGGGCATCGCACACGACCTGGCAGTTGATGGAGGGGAAACCCGGTTTATGTAGACCCTACCCTGCTCACCAGGTGGTGCTTTGATGTGTATGTGCATGCAGTCTATAGCACCCACTACCTCACGGTATTCTGGTATTTGGTGGAAGAGACGCATATTGCTGGTCAATGCCTCACGGGTGCTGAGGAAATATATGTGCTCACTGACATGTGCTGACATGGCATCCTGGAACTGATGGAGTACCCTGGATGTTGATGCCTGTGAGATCCCCTTGATATCCCCAGTTGCCCTTTGGAAAGTACCAGTGGCTAGTATTCCTTAATTAAGCCTACACATACCTTGGTATCCACTGGGATGGGTTCCCGTCTTTTGGTTCTGTGTGTGAGGTGGGGCTGGCACAGCTCAACAATTTGCTGTAGAATGTCCCTGTCCACCCTATAGCACTCCAAAATCTTCAGCTCATGTAGCCCCTGGTAAGCTACCCTGGGTCTGTACACTCTTCTCCTCCTCCTCACTCTGGAATGGTCGTCAGCATTCACATCCTCACCACCCTCAGCCTCTTGCATATATTGATGTATGAAAGTGACAGCAACCCCTAACATTTTGTTAGTTTTGTCAGGTAAAATTTCCCCATCTGTGTACACTGGTGGTGTAGAGTTTGTGGTAAAAAAAGACTGAAAGGTTTTCCATGGTTTATAGTAGAGTGCTGGGCTGGGCTGCTGCCTGTGTAACTGGCTGATTCTGATACATTCCACCTGCCAGCTATGCTAGTTTTCCTTGATTGCCTTCCTACTGCTGTTTTCCCTTCCCATTGCCTTCCTTTTTAAGCCCCGATGAGGGCCGCACATACCCAGTGCTCAGATGTCAACAATTGTGCTATTTCCTGGTTTTTTTTTTGTTTTGTTTTTTGTTTAATACCCGGTGTGAAGTGCGCACACCCGTTTAAGCAAGATCAACAGTGCTCAACAATGTGAAACACACACCCTTCCTTAGCTGTTCTTAACAAAGAGCAAACATGGGCCACAGAGCTCCAATAAGCTTGCAGCATGCATGACACATCCCCTTATGAGGTCATCCACTTCTTCTACTTATACAATGGTGTTGCTGCACCTACACAGTTGGGTGCAAGTTGACACCAAGAGGAAATCTGTGATTCAGTATCATTCCCCTCATTTACATACAAGAATGCTAATTCATGGTTAACACAATCACATTGAGCCTTCCCCCTTAGCAACCACTATTCCCTGGTATTGTTGTCTTATGCATGCCATTGACTATTATGCAAAATGTTGATTTGGGTATAAAACCTTATTTCCCCCCTTTTTTTATTTTCATGATGATCCTGTTTGCACACTGCTGCCCTACACTTAAATGGTCAAGATCGACCAAAACAAATAATAAAACAGTTTTTTTATAACATTTCAACTATTTTTCACGCCAATGGCCATATATTTGGCCATTGGTATGCCTACTGCATTGAATACATGCTTTTTTTTGAGCTGTCATGCCTCCGTTTTGTAATTTGCAGAAATGTATTCTGTTAGTAACTGAATACATTTCTGCAGGTTACACTATTCCTGCACAGACGCCTGCCTACTTCCTGGATCACTAATTCACCTCATTTACATGGTTTTCACCAGCAGATGAGGTAATTAGGATATGGCAGAGGTGTCTGTGCGGGAATAGGGTAGGCGTGCTTGTTCATGTCTCGGGGGCTCGTTCCTGGATTGCTCATCGGCCATATTGCTTGCAGCAGCTCTGACACTATTCAAGCACTCCATGCAGAGCTTGCTGAATCCTGGGGTTAGTCTTTGTAAGCAATGTTGATTTGAAATTCTGTTCAAATTGTACTGCTAAGCTTTTTTCCCTCGGCCTCCACTGAAAATTGGCTCATACCCAGTTGGACTTTCCTAGTAAACAAATGTCAAATAATTGAAATAAACAAAAATCTGTTATCTGTTATCTGTAAAGGATAGAGCAGGGTTAACTCAGGACCCCTTCAGAGGGTGGTGAGGGCACCATGTAGATTGAAGCTTTGGGAAAATATTCAGGAGACCGTTTGTAGTAAGGGAGGTTTACACAAATGCAGTACAAAGGGCCCACCCAGCAAACCAGTATTATGGATATATGGAAAACAATTAGTGGGAAAAAACTCAAGTATGCTTCACAAAAACCATAGCAATGAATGAGGTTAGAGAGTGACTTTGGAAGTCAGATTACCATAAGGGACAGAAGACAGAGTCACAGCCTTTTAAAACCACAGCAAAAAAGGACTAGGAGTGTTGTGGAAAAAATCAGACTGGAACTCAATCCCTATGTATGGAATTTCAGAAACTTTTAGCTTAATGTTCATTGTTGACCTATTGAACTATATCAATGTAAAATTGTTACTTAGCTTCTTTTTAATGCAACTTTAACTTTATGCATGTATCCCAACATATGTGAATAGTTTTGCTATAACTGCTATTATATCAATATTGTTTAAAATTGTACTTGTTTTAAAATGTATTACTGGAGCTTTTCTCCTCGGGTCTCCACTGAAAATGGGCCACAAGCCCAGTTGGACAAACCCAGTTAACAAATGTCAATAAATAAATAAAATAAATAATAAATAATAAAGTCTCAACAGGTGGTATGATGGACTCACAGAACAGAGGAAAAAACAATAGCAAGGTAAAGAGAAAAAACACTGGGATGCAACTTTAAGCAGGTATATACAGCTATAAAAATACTGAAGCATAAAATCTGGAGCAAAATTCACAATGCTGCCACTATTGCAATCCCACCACAGATTAAGTCACCTTACTACTGGAATGCAACTTTAACCAGGTATATACAGCTATTAAATGTACCAAAGCACAAATCCTGGAGCATAATTCACAATAGTGTCTCTCCTGCAATCCTACCACAGACCATACTGCTCAGCCTGGAAACATAAAAAATCTGGATAAAGGCTCATGAAAAAGAGGTACAACTGGCCAAAACTGATTAACATAAAATTTGTATAAATAATCATGTAACTCAAACCATTCATATGGAATTGTGGGATTCCAACATGAAGACTGAAGTCTCTAAATAATAATTAATAATGGCAGACATTTGAATTTCAGACTTCATATCCCTCAGAAAATATATAATAATGCAAAATCTGTTATTCTAGCAACTATCTGAGTTTACATGAGCAATATTTAAAATCTGTCCCTATTTTTGGGCTATTGTCCCACCTAATTTTTTGCTTTGTCTGGATTTTTTGCTCGGAGAGATTGAGAGGTATTTGGTCAGTCACTGTTTTGATCTTATCAGCTTTTCTCCTACTTGCCCTGCTCAGGTCATGGCAGAAAGGGTCAGGACACCAGTCCAAGTAGACAATTTCCAGGTAAATAAAGAAACAGCTGAAAGTCAAGTGAAATTCCTAAACTAACCATGTAAAATAAGACACTACAACAAGGAGGAACTACCAAGAACCCTTTGACAGATACTCTTTAGCCTGTTAATTTATTTTGTTGTGGTCTGCCTTTATCTGCCCCAGCTCAATCTGCAGTCTAGCCTACCTGCTAACATGCAGTATCATCCAGTCAGCCAACTCTGTCTCGTATAAGGACTTGAGGTTGATCAACAGAGACTTGCGGTATCTCACCATCTGTTTCCATCACCCCAGCCAGTGCTAGAGATTCACTAATATAGCACCCTTTGCCTCCAGAATCAAGCACAAGTGCTATAAATCATGGAACTTTGTAAAGTATTAGTACTACAAACTTGAAAAGTTGCCAGAATAAAATAAATAAAATTATCTTGCACTTTCTCAAGTAAAGTGAAGAATTCTGTAACGGTAATGTTTGTTATTATTTATTAAGTATAATCTATTACCTTTTCAACCCCAAATCACCAGTTTAAAGGAATATTTTGAGGGACAGACCAAAAAAGATTGAGCCTGAAAGTCAGGGACATTTCAGAGTTATACAGCATGTTTTCTTAATGACATTATACATTATAGAAGAACACAGCTAAAAATGCAAACACCCCAAGCCGAATATCACACAAGCGTGGATTTAAAAACAATAATTAAGTGGACTGCAAAGCAGTCTGAATGTCAAACATTGAGAGCCTGATTGCACACCATCCACAACATGGCTATCTCTACACTGTGTGTGCCCACAATTCAGTCTGACCGTATGCCTAGATCACTTATGTTTCTTGGTACTGTCTGAAATTGTGGGGACACAGTGTTAAATGTTACAGTGAATTAGGGTTTGCCAGCCCAAACAGATCAGAGTGCTACATATGCGCTAACTCTCTTTCAAGAAAGGCAGTGAGGCAGTGACAGTTATAATTGCACTTTCATCGCTCATAGAATCTTCAGCTAAAGGGTCGGAAAGAGCTGTCTATAGACTCAAACTTGTATGAGTACAAAAAAAAAAAGACAAATCACCAAATTTTACTTCGTAATGCAGCCACTCATTGGTGGATCTTCATCTAAAGGCTCGGAAAGAGCTGTCTGTCCCCAGAACATTGAAAAACACAAAAACAGCCACTGAGTAGTCTCTGAAACACCAACACGAACTTTAATATAGTGAAGAGCTTTTCGTCTACCCAAGTAGGTAGACTTCATCAGACAAACATATAAAAACAGTGTAACAACCTTTTTAAAGCCAAAAAGGCGCCAAATCCAAACCAATCGGCTCATGTGCTTAACAAACCAGCATTAATTAGAAAATTTAAAGGTACATCACAAACATACTGATAAAAAATGCTAAGAAGTTGTAAAAATATGAAAATACATAAAAATACATACATATTCTACCACCCACATGGAAAAACAGTCCCAAACCTCATAAATGCCATTGTATTAAAATGTAAAGAAACAATAAATAGTATGCAATATACAACATAATAAATTAAGTCTTACCTACTTTATATAAAAATCACTAATTTGTTGCAATAAATAAGAAATTTTAGATCACTAATCACATGTACAATAATAAAAAATTAAAAAATTATTAATAAAAAGGAAAAAAGGGAAAAATCTACCGAAGCTGACTTTTCAACTTCAAAACACAAGACAAAGAAGTAATCTCATTAATACCAGGCAAGGTATAGGAATATAACCTAAGCTGCCATAACAATTCACACTTTTCTAACAACAACTGGCAAAGTCCACCTTTACCATCTATAACTACCTGATCAATAATTTTGAACAAAAAATGGTGGATCGGGTACTCATTACAGTGTCTTGCCAGTGCATTAGTGTTGCTATTCTTCTTCATATGGTAAATGTGTTCGTAAATCCTTTCTTTAGGTTTCCTGTCAGTTTTTCCAACATAAAATGATGGGCATGACTGACAGGAAGCTAAATAAACCACTGATTTAGAGTTATAGTGATATCTACCTCTAGCCTTATAACCATAGTCATTGACTACGAAACTAGTACCTGTGGCAATATACCTACAATAATTACAAGATTCACATTTATACGTACCCTCGATCCTAATGTTGGTCTCCACTATGTTCTTCCAGTTCCTACCCTTCCTAAAAATTATAGTAGGGTAGTTACCCACGTTTTCCACCAAGTCCCTTTTGTGTAACAGTAAATTTCAGTTCCTTCTCAAAATATTACCAATCTCACCTGCGTCTGTACAAAAGGTGTAATAAAACTCTTTTTAAAAAATGGTTTGTCAGACTCATCTACATTGTCCAAAGGCAAATGGTGAAAAATGGGCAATTCAATACTATTTACATCCCTTCCATTAATACTTAGAGCTCTTCTAGATAGAATTAGCCTGCAAGTCCCACAAAGTCTTTTGTGCTGTACTTCACTTATCAATTCAAACACCAAACTTTCAGGATAACCCTTACTCAAAAACATATTTCTTAACAAACTACATTCATCTTCAAAAGTAGGCATCTCAGTTGTCATCCGAGCTGCCCTTACTAATTGGCCTTTTAAGGCAGACCTTTTTTTTTTACTCATAAGTTTTTATTATTTTTCTTGAAAATTTAACAAAGACTACTTGTAGATTATCCAAAAGAAATATCAATATGCAAATAATAACAAGAGTAACTAAATATTTACATTATATACACTGGCCTGAGTATAAATTATATAATAAACCAATCTAAGTCAAATATACAGATATTTTAGATATAAGTTTATCTTTCATCTTCTTAATACCGAACTTTCAAGAAGAGACTGAATCCATTCTCAATGTTTCGATAAGATGAGTTACCTTCTTCCATGGATTGTTGCTCCATTTCTTAGGGATAATCCTTGACTCTTTTACTTTTACTTCCATCAATGCTGTTTCATTTAGAAGATTCAAAAATTCTTCAAACAGTAATAACAATGTGAGCAATGTAATTCTTTTTCGAACAGGGGTCAAAATCACCAGCGGAGGTACAATATGAGAGGCAAGAAAGAGAGTTAAAAATATAACAGGTAAAAGAGAAACCAGTGATCCTATTAATAAATGTGGAGACTTTAAGGAGTACAACTTTTCGGGTTTTGCAATTGACCAAGACTTATGTGAACTGTTTGGCAAGGGTTTGACTTTTGTTCTGGCTAACCATTTAAATTTGTCTGATGTTTTAATTGATTTAAAACTTTTCATTCGAAAATTGAACTTGGCTTTGATGTTTGGTGGCAAAAAACACTTTGAGACTTCTTTGAGGGTGGCAAGTACCTTCAACCCATCCTTACATCCAACACTGTCTTTATTTGAACATATGTATGAATTTGATTTGAGGAACTTGAACAAGGTGAGAAAGAAGCTTGGCCCTACTAATATGACTAGCAATGAGGCTGAAGCATTGAACTTACTTATATCATTACCGGTTTGTTTGTTAAAACCAGACAAGGGTGGAGGACTGGTGATTATGGACAACGACCAGTATGAAACTAGAATGTCAAAAGTCTTGGACAGTGAAATTTATATGAGGTCTAGTGTCAACGAAATGAACACTGTATATAACAAAGTTTATTCCTTTTTCAGGTATTTGTTGATTGAAGGCAAGGTTAGTATGGACATCTACAACTATTTGATAGTCTTGGACCCAAAAATACCTAACTTGTTTGGGTTACCTAAACTTCACAAAAACCTACAGGATCTCCCTATGAGAGCCTTAGTTAATGCAAAGTCCTCCATCACATATGCTTGTTGTAAGTATGTAAACTCTGTTTTAAAGAAGTATATAGTTAAGTAAGACCAGATTTGTAAGGACTCTTGGGCCTTTTTAAAAGCAGTGGACAGATTTGAGTTCCAAGACAATGTAACGTTTTTAACTATAGACATCGTTGACCTATATTTTTCTATTCCACATGATGTAGGTGTAGAATATGTAACAGAAAGATTATTTTATGGGGCAGACAGTAAAGAAATTAGATTAATTCAGGAGATGCTGGATGTTATTTTGAATAGTAATTTTGTCAAGTTCAACAGTGAAATTTACAAACAGGTGGTTGGTGTAGCAATGGGCTCCCCGTGTGGGGCGAGAGAACGTTTTCAAAAAAGAGGTGTCCAAGAAGGTGAAGTTATACAACAGGTATTTGGATGATATCTTTATTATGTTTGAAGGTAATGAAAATGAAGCAAAGGTGTTTGTAGAGTATTTGAATAATATTACTCCCTTCCTCAGATTCACTTACACCTTCCACTAAGACACTATGAATTTTTTTGATGTAGATCTGAAAAATGACACGGTTGGAAAGAGATATTTGGCTAAGATTTACAGGAAACCTACGTACTCAAACACCCTTTTATATTTTACCAGTTGTCACCTTTTCTATCAAAAAGGTCTGTCTGAAAAGGCCAATTAGTAAGGGCAGCTTGGATGACAACTGAGATTCATACTTTTGAAGATGACTGTAGTTTGTTAAGAAATATGTTTTTGAGTAGGGGTTATCCTGAAAGTTTGGTGTTTGAATTGATAAGTGAAGTATGGCACAAAAGACTTTGTGGGACTTACAGGCCAATTCTATCTAGAAGAGCTCTAAGTATTACTGGAGGGGATGTAAATTGTATTGAATTGCCCATTTTTCACCATTTGCCTTTGGACAATGTAGACAAGTCTGACAAACCATTTTTTAAAAGGAGTTTTATTACACCTTTTTGTACAGAAGCAGGTGAGATTGGTAATATTTTGAGAAGGAACAGGAATTTACTGTTACACTAAAGCGGCTTAGTGGAAAAGGTGGGTAACTACCCTACTATAATTTTTAGGAAGGGTAGGAACTTGAAGAACATAGTGGAGACCAACATTAGGAAGTCCCACAGGATCGAGGGTACTTATAAATGTGAATCTTGTAATTATTGTAGGTATATTGCCACAGGTAATAGTTTCGTAGTCAACGACTATGTTTATAAGGCTAGAGGTAGATATAATTGTAACTGTAAATCAGTGGTTTATTTAGCTTCCTGTCAGTCATGCCCATCATTTTATGTTGGAAAAACTGACAGGAAACTTAAAGAAATCATTTACAAACACATTTACCATATTAAGAAGAATAGCAACACTAACGCACTGGCAAGACACTCTAATGAGTACCCAACCCACCATTTTTTGTTCAAAATGATTGATCAGGTAGTTATAGATGGCAAAGGTGGACCTTTGCCAGTTGTTAGAAAAGTGTGAGGTGTTATGGCAGCTTAGGTTAAATTCCTATACCTTGCCTGGTATTAATGAGATTACTTCTTTGTCTTGTGTTTTGAAGTTGAAAATTCTGCTTCAGTAGATTTTTTTCCTTTTTTTTCCTTTTTCTTAATAATTTTTTAATTTTTTATTATTGTACATGTGATTAATGATCTAAAATTTCTTATTTATTGCAACAAACGTACTGATTTTTATATAAAGTAGGTAAGACTTAATATATTGGGCTGGATTTACAAAGGCTTGCGTGGAGTGTAAGAACAGTGTAAGACGGCAGACAGGCAATATGTCTGCCGAATGATTCAGCAATAGCTGGCAGGGGCGTGCATGAGAGCTTCTAAAGCAACTCTTGCACGGACAGTGTTATGGTATGCAAATTACCTTATTTGCTGCTGAAAGCTATGCAAATTAGGTAAATTTGTGATCCAGGAAACACTAACCTGTCCGTGTAAGAGTAGTGTTATCTCCAGAAATGTACTCCGTTGGTAACGGAGTACCCTTCTGCAAATAGCTAAACGGAGCTATGACAGCTCCAAATAAAGGATGCATCTAGTTGAGGAAGCATGCCAATGGCCAAATATAAGGCCATTGGCATTTGCAAATGTTGCAAATCCTTAAAATCCAACTTTATTTTTTTCCCCGATCGCCGATGTTTAAGCCTAGCGCAGCAGCACGCAAACATGCTGCGCTTTAAATAAAATGAAAAAAGTGAAAAATAGCCACAGATGTGCATTTTTACTAAAAACCTTGTTCTACCATGCAGGTAAATGGCAGGCTGAAAAACAACATGGCCACTGAATAGTGGTTGCTAAGGGGGGGGGGAGCTCAGTGTGAGAGATGTAACCAAGCATTAGTAGGCAATCCTATGCAAATGAGGATAAGGGTAGTGAATCCCAATTTTTCCCGGCATATGAGCCATGTCCCTAGAGTGTAAGTGTAGGAGTAGGGTAGTAGTAGAGTAGAAGATAGGTGACATCATGAGGAGGTATGTCTGAAAGACTGTAAGGTGATTGGAGCACAGTGGCTTGTGTTTGCCCTGAGTTGCTCAGGATTGCAAGAGGTGTGTGTACAGTGCTACTAGCTGAAAGGAAGAAACCAAAGGTGTACACCGTGACTATATCTGAAATTACTTGCAAACCGGCACACAGCGTGTGCAGCGTGTGTGCGGGTGTGTGCTCGTGTGCGCGGGTGTGCGCTTGTTTGCACGCCGCTGCCCCTTGTGGAAACAGAAAGGGGAAAAGGAAGGAAAAGAAGTAGTAGGAAGTTAACCAAGGAGAACTAGTAGAGCTGCCAGGTGAAATATATCAGAATCAGTCAATTATACAGGCAGTAGACTAGCCCAGCCCAGCCCAGCACTTTAAACTCTGCTAACAGCAGTCTACCCTGTTTTTTCACAAGAACTCTGCAACACTGCAGTATACAAAGAGTGAAAACTTAAAAAGCTTAAGGCTGACAAAATGTTAGGGGCTGCTATAGCTATCATAAACGAACATGTGCAAGGTGCTGAGGGTGGTGATGTTGTGAATGCTGCTGAGCAACCCACAGTGAGGAGACGGAGAAGAGTGTACAGTCCCAGGGTAACCTACCAGGGGCTACATGAGCTGGAGATAGTGGAGCACTATAGAGTGGACAGAGACCTTCTGCAGCAAACTGTTAAGCTGTGCTGGCCACGCCTCACACACAGAACCAACAGAGGGGAACCTATCCCAGTGGATACCAAGGTATGTGTTGGCCTACGAATACTAGCTACAGGTACCCTCCAGAGACCAACTGGTGATATGATGGGGGTTTCACAGGCATTAGCCTCCATGATACTGCACCAGCTCCTGGATGCCATGTCAGCACATGTCAGTGAGCATGTATATTTCCCCAATTCCAGTGAGGCATTGGCCAGCAATATGCGTCTTTTCCACCAAATAGCAGAATACCCTGAGGTGGTGGGTGCAATAGACTGCACACACATACACATCAAAGCACCACCCAGTGAGCGGGGTAGAGTGTACATCAACCACAAGGGCTTCCCCTCCATCAACTGCCAGGTCATGTGCGATGCCCAGGGCATAATAATGTATGTGTGTGCTGGCTGCCCTGGAAGCTATCACGATTCCCACATCTGGCATCTGATGCAGCTGTACCAGAGATTTGCCAATGGGGACATCCCTGACAGTCACCTAGTGGGGGATGCTGGATACGCACTGGAGCCATGGCTGATGACACCCATAAGAAATGCACACACATCCGAACAAGAACTCCATAATGAGGCACACGCACAAACAAGAAACATTATTGAGCATGTGTTTGGGATGCTCAATTCACGGTTCCGGTGCCTGGACACATCTAGTGGAGCCTTGCAGTACTCACCAACTACATGTACCCAAATTGTCATGGTATGTGCCATGCTACACAATATGATCCTGCGAAAACAGCTGCAGCAGGAACAGCATGGGGCAGGGCCAAACAGCCCCCCACCATTGCCAAGGTCTGCACAGGCACAGCGTGACTTGGAAGAGGAACAACCTGAGCCTGCCCCAGTAGGCAGAAGGAGGCGTGCCCAGTATGCCCTGGCCTTGGCAAAGAGGCAACGCATAGCACATACATGGACTCAATAGGATCCCTGGAAATGACACCTCTCTCTGACTTGCACATACAATAAAAGGGATGCCTAACTTGACACTACCTGTTATCAAACATATATAGGAAGTGCACCATGTGCATCCGACATAAGCAGCCCTGCAGCACCACCTGAGGCATGATTGCCCTACTTTAAGCAATATAAAGTAGTGCTAAGCATATTTTACCACTATTTAGCATATTTAAGCACAATTGCGTGGAGCTGCGCGCCGCGCAAACCAGTGCAACGTTGGGCAATGTTGGGCAAAGTCGAGCAAAGCTGGGTAAACACGCTCACACCTGCTTTACCGTTCCTTAACCAGTTAGGTCTGCCCAGCAGGAAAATAAAAAGCAGTGACAAGGCTCAAACCCAGAATACTGTGCACTATAGTCACAGTACTGAACCACTAAGCCATGACAGCATTTCGCTGGCACAGACACAGCAAGGCAATCGTAGACTAACGCAAACACAAACCAATGCTGTATCATGCCCTCTGAACTCCCCCCCAGGCCTATGCAGACAGATAACAGCAGGCCAGGTTGGGTAGGCTATGAAGTCACAAACTGATATATGTGAAATGGGAAGCTAAGTTCTGTAGTACAGTAGTATGCCTCAGGCCAGTACGATAGGCAACAGTACAGACTGAAATGGAGTACCTGACATAGCAGTGCAGGCCTAGAAAATGTGTATAAGTGTCAGGTGAACCCCTCATCCTATGTACACCCACAGTAACAATCAGGTGTGCCCCTGGGTAGAAATGTACAAATAATAGCTGTCCACCCCCCTGTATGTAGAAATGTTGATAAGTCTATGCAAAGCGACTCATGGAAGCCCTGCAGGCACAGCGTGCTTCCTGTCGATGTACAACACAAAGGTGAGCCATGAAGTAAAAACCCACTTGATTTTTCACACACATATAGTATGTATGTCCATACTGGGAATGCTCACACACTTCAACAAATATAGCAAATTTCAGTCAGCAACATACTGAAAGGTCATACTGGGCATGCTCACACACTTAAATAAACGAAGCAAATGTCAGTCAACAACATACTGAAAGGTCATACTGGGCATGCTCACACACTTAGGCCATGTCTGAGTACAGCGGTGGGCCACACATATCTGCCAGTTGCAGTTCATACCCCAGAAACTTGTCACTATTCTCCAATCCTACCTTGTGCACACAGTTATATGAAAACAGATCCACATAATATATTGGACTCCTGCCATAATCAAACTATGTACTACAAGCACTTAAGTTGTTTAAAGAAAGTGGAAATTCAAAGAAGATCAATAAATCTCTGATCAGTATCATCAATAAACAATGAGCACTCCTAACATTATCCAATCCATGTTCTGGCAAAAATATTGTCAAAGAGTCCATAGAGAACCATGAAGCTTTCTTTCACAATATCATATATATCAATATAAACACATATATGTTCTGAGTCAGTGCAAACTGTAAAGGAATACATGTACATGATTGGCATTGCCACCATCTTGTCTGACAGGTTCATACATATTTACCCCCCACTCACTGACAAAAGGGCCCATTATCCTACCTGGAGATTGTGAAAACCCAGAAATCACATATACAATGGTTAAACAGCACTTTCCAAACCTAAAAAACCCTAAAAATGGGATGACATGGTTTCCCTAGCTGTGTCATATGTGAACTCCAAACCAAACAGACCCTGCACCTGAATAGTCAGTTGAGACTCACCCTCTGTACAGGATATGAAACTGTTGAATGTATTACAGCAAAGTTTGGCACACTCCACAAGTGTTGTTGCACAACAGACCATAGGAACTATTGTCTTATAAACCTATTAAGCCTGATCTGCAAGGCCATGGAGTCCATCATGATGGAACTCATAAGCAGAGCTATTGTGAGCCTACAAACACCCAACCCTACCAATTCTGGTTTGGTCAGCGGCAGATCATAGTCCCCAAACCTGCTAGACTGTTTTCAAGGCAGTAACCCAGGACATACATCAATGAAATGAGCTACACACGTCCCACATAGACCTTAAAAAGCCCTTTTCCAACATCACAGACACATGTCGTATCCACAAAATCAACAATCAGTGCATAAATATTTATGTCAGCTGATGGATTGCCAACTGGGGCACAGATAGATCCCACAAGGTAAGAATTGTGGTCCCCTGTTCAAGCTGGTAACAACTGCTGTCCCCCATGGCTCAGTCACGGGACCCCTCCTGTCTGGTATATACTTTTCAGAAATACAGTCAAACACATGAGGGCTATGTTTAGCAAGGTTTGTGGATGACTGCAAAAAAGTTGTCATAATCAATGTTTGGGACAACAGAGACATCCTTAAAAAGTGTCTCAGTCAGACATATGTGGTATAAAATTCATGGCCTCAAGCTACAGTCATACAATTACCACATAGGTGCCAACACCCTAAATATGTAGGTGATAATAAGGGATCTATGGACACATGTGGATAATCATCTCCACTTCCAGAAACATATTCACAAAGTGGTTAGAAAATCATGCTATGTGTTCCCACAAACTGCCAAAGTTTTTGCATGTAGGTCAAAGGAGGTTCCCTCCACACATCAGTCATCAGACCCGTCAGAGAGTACCACAACACACTTGTGATGAATCTGACTATGCACCCTCAGCAGCTGGAAAGACCACTGAAGTACCTTAACAAGAGGATTACTGGCCTCAAACAGTTGCCCCATGCAACAAGACTGAATTTAACTCAATCTGTACTCTGTTACATACTGTCTACTCAGGAGATCTCTGCCCAACAGACAGGTCCGTGTCCAATGCAGAACTGATGTACATGCGCTATCTGAAGTAAACCCAAGCTCACTGTACCACATGTTCTAGGGATATCATCATCACAACATTAAATAGAACATGATGGAGGGATACATTACTAACTCACAGACTTCTCTTGCTTTGGAACATGCTCCCAAAGGACATTAAGCTGAGACCCTCACTGACACTTCCAGAGGATCCTTGATAAGTGTATGTGAAACTGAACTGTCACACCATGGATCACTTCATCAGCTCTACTACACAGAGGCCTAGGGAACTAACTCCATGGGTGGTGATAGCTGCACACTCTGGCCATACTAATATATGCCTTCAGGCAGATAGCCTATTACCTACCTATGTACCTCTATATATATGTAGGGGGAACACTGTATAATAAGCCAAAGATGGATGGGCAGAGATGTGTGTAAGGGAGTGACCATGACAGGGAGCCATCCAGGAATGTCCCACCCAGCACACATCCCAATGGCACAAAAGACATAAGGTGCACATCTCTCCCACAGTACATAACAGCCACCAGTATTTGTAAGCATTACAGTGTATGTGGTCCATGTGCCTGCTGTACATCATGACTGTACAATGAAGTACACATCTACTACCTGTAGACATGTACCTGTCACAGAGGTTCATAGGTATGTAGTAGACTATCTCCACAAAGGCATATATCAGCCTACGCAAGTTGTGCACCTTCCACCACACCATTGGGTAGTCTCCCAAGGCCTAGTTCTAATAGTTAGTACCCTAAGCCCCCTTCTAGTGGGGCTGCTGATGTGATGCCTGGCATGGATTGTCTGTTTCCCATTCACTCATCAAGGCTCCAATTGAAGAGTGTCAGCAAGGGGTTCTGTCTGATGTACATTGGGACTCTTTTCCACAGTAAGGCAAGTGTCTGGGATGGTACTCTATCCCACCAGCATGTTGTATTCATCGTCCTGATAAGGTTCATATCTCTGGAATGTGTAGGGCGACTAAATGTTGTTATGTGTAGATGGAGCATTTTCAACAGTTATGTGTTGGACATGGCTCTGTATGTTAGGCAGAGTGTGCCTCTGAGTAGGCGGTACGTAACAAAGAACAGATATAGTTTTACCAGTTGTGTTGCATAACACAACTATCTGAGGCCAGTAATCCTCTTAGTGAGGTACATATGTGGTCTCTACAGCTGCTGGATATGCTAAGTCGAGTACATCCATAATGGTGCACTGTACTCAATGATGGGTCTGATGATGTAAGAGTAGAGTGCCAACACCACCTCTTTGGATCCTGATGCAAACCCTTTGTTGATTAGGTGTGCCACATAGGATCTCCCAATCACTTTGGCAACATGGTTGTCAAAGGAAAGATGACTATGTACACGTGTCCCCAGATCTCTTATCACCTTGTCATTTCCAAGGGGGTAACACCCATGTGGTGGTTTGTGGGTATTTTGTTTTCAACAAAGAGCATCACTATGCATTGCTCCACAGTGAGCTTGAGGCCATGATCCTGACACCACACATCTGTCTCATATAGTCCCTTCTGGAGAATATGTCTGGCTTCCGGGGAATCTATTATGGCAAACACTTTACAGTTCCCAGTAAACTTAGTCAAACACAACTCTCCTGTGTTGGCATGTACATTTGAGAAGTCTATACCAAACAAGAGGGACCCCAGGACTGAACCCTAGGGGACACCATTTGTTACCGGTGTAGAGTCTGACATGTAGCCAGCAACTCGTAATGTGTTGGATCTATCTGTGAGCCAGTTTGCAATCCATCGTGTGATGTATGGATTCATGGCCAGGTTGGTGGGTTCATCTATGATACCTAACTGGGGAATGGTGTCAAAGGCCTTAGCGAGGTATAGGTAGGCTGTGTGGAGCTCATTTCAATCATCTGTAGCCTAGGTAACTGTCAAACAAATCCTCCCAATTCAGGAGGTGTGGTCTGCATTTAACGAAGCCAAACTGGGTGTGCTCAACTGTGTGTAGGTTCCCAATCTCTGTATTGTTGACTTCCATTATGATTGCTCCATTGCCTTGCAGAACACACTCGTCAGGCTCATAGAGCATGAATGCCAAGGGCTATTTGTGGCCCCACACCTGTGGAGTGTGAAGAACGTTGCTGTGCAACATTCTATAGGCACATATCCTGTAGAGAGCATGTAGAGAGAGGTGTAGGTATCCCTGATGAATATGGATATATCCTCACCCTATGTGCTATGATTCAGTATCTGATGCTGGAAGGTATGGAATGAGTAGTATCCTGGTAGTGTTGGTGTGCTGTCTGGACCCTTGAACTAGGTAACTGATACTGCACAGATATCAATATTCTCCATAATGAGAAGTGCCTCGAGTGTGTGCATCTTGAGGCTGAGACTACTGGCAATGAGAAGCATTTAGCTCACTTTGTGGTTATTTGCATTGGTTACGGGGTTTGGTTTGTCCTGCGTGACTGGTGTTCCACACCTGACGTCAACGCCTCATTGGTCCCATCTGACCTTAAGTTAATTACCCTACATATCCACGTCCTGGACCCACACCCCCATTAAGGAAACCATGTTAAAAAATGTCTCCAAAGCCAACTTAATGCTTCTTAAGACAGAAGTGCTGAACTGCAGGACACCCATGCAGATGGACAATACAGTTACAACTACTGAATCTTTTACAATTGCACTTTATAAGCATTTACATGACTGAATGCATCGTGCTATCTCAAACAGAACCAGGACGCTATCCTCCAAGAAAAGCAAGCCAATCTGGTGTTCCCCTGCCATAAACAAACTGCACAACAGAAGGAAAATACTGTTGCAAATGAGGGTAAAATCCCATGAGGGGAGGAGCTCCATTGTCAACATCAGTAAGAAGCTGTAATCCATGATGAAATCCTCCAAAGCTGGTTCTGAAAACAAAATCATCACTGATTATAAAGACAACTACAAGGCATTCTATAGCTATGTCAAGAATCTCAATGGCAACACTCAGATCTTCTCTGAGTTACAGCACAATGGCACTGAATATACAGACCCAACTGATATTACCAACATCCTGGCAGAGAGGATCAGTGCTAACTTTACCCCCCTCTCAGCCATGAAAGAGCACATCTCTGTAACGGAAGACTGCAAAGTTGCTGTCATCATGGCTTCACAGGTAAAACACACTCTCCAAAGCCAGGAACACAGCATCCATGGGACCAGATAACATCCCAGGCTGTGTTCTACACAAACTGCAGAACAAACAGGCACCACACCTATGTACCATGTTAAGTCATAGCCTCACCTCAGGCTTTGTGCCTGCTGAATGTCGCACAGCAACGGTTATCCTACTACACAAGGGGGGAGCCACCATGGTCCCCAGGAACTAGCGCCCATTAGCCTGATGAGCCTGCTCTGCAAGGCCATGGAATGTATCATCATATAACTTATAAAAAAAGACATTGGTAATCTCCAAACTCTGGACCACAACCATGTTGGGTTTGTAAAAGGCGGATCATGTCTCCTAAACCTGATAGATGTCATTGAAGCAGTCACCAGAACCGTAGACAAGGGTAAGGTGGTTCACACAGCCTATGTAGATCTTGCCACAGCTTTCAACACCATCCCCCACTCTGGAATTATAGATAAACCCACTAAACTAGGTATAAACCGCTATGTCACAAGATGGGTTGCCAACTGGCTAACTGATAGAACACACACTGTGAAAGGAGCAGACACCAAGTATGACTTTGGACCAGAGACAAGTGAAGTACCACAGGGTTCAATCCTGGGTCCTGTCCTGTCTGGTATCTACTTCCCTGAAGTAAACTTTAACATGGAAGGTCAGTGGCTAATGAAGTTTCCAGATGACTGCAAACTAGGATCCATAATCGAAACTACTGAAGATGTGGACATCCTACAAAAGGGCTTCACTGAGACAGATGCCTGGTGTCAAAGCTATGGCCTCAAGCTCAATGCCAAAATGTGCATTGTTATCCCCTTTGGTAAAAACTCTGTAGCCATGAACTACGACATAGGCGGTAGTATACTTAACACTGAAAGTGTAATAAGAGACCTTGGGTCACAGGTGGACAGTGGACACACCTGTGATAATCACATCCCTGCAGTAGTCAGGAAATCTTTCTACATGGCACACCTCATCACAAAAGGTGTATCATGCAGAATAGATGAGGACATTGTTCCCCTCTACTCATCACTCACTAGATCCTTAATAGAGTACAATGCCCCTTTTGCTATGTATCTCACAAGACATCTACAACAACTGGAAAGCCTGCAGAAATACCTCACAAATAGCATTAGTGGCCTGAAATACATGCCATACACAGACCATCTCAAAATGCTCCATACTCAGAGGTGATCTCTGCTTAACATACAGAGCTATGTCAAACACAGATCTGTTGGACATGCTCCACATAAAACACTCACAATCCCTCTGATCTTTGGCCCCAAAACCCAGAGTGAAATACAAAAGGAAGTGGTGTATCCATTTACCTTATGGATACCCACACCTTCAGGTTAGTGGCACAGCATGAGGCCTTGGAGACCATGCAAGTGCAACTAACATTGGGCCACGCTGCTTATCAGATTGTAGCCTGCTACAGATCACCTACCTTGTCTCAGGAACCTCACTCAGTATTCCTGAGAACAGTGGAAAATATAAAGGTCCTACCAAACACCATTATATGAGGAGATTACAACTACCAAAACATTGACTGGGAGAATCACTTGTGTACAACGTCCTTTGCCCAATGCTTCCTAGAGTTTAAAAACTCAAACGCTCTGGAACAGCTGGCCACCATGCCCACTAGAAGTGACAACATATTGGACCTGATCATCACCAACATGGGGTACCAGTGTTCCACAACAGAGATAAACCCCCCGCTGGTAATATCAAATCATAAAGTAATCACACTGGACATCCACATCACCTCCCCCCCACCACCACCACAGTCAAGGAAACCACTGTGAAGAAATTTTCTAAAGCAAACAGCACTCTTCTCAAGACCAAAGTGGAAAGTTCAAAAGCACCCTTGCTACAGTATAATACTATACAATATGCAGAATCATTTACAAGTGCATTCTATGAGCATCTACAGGGATGCATGGATTGAGACATGCCAAATAAAACCAAGATGCACTCTTCCAAAAATAGGAAACCAATCTGGTGGTCATCGCACATAAATAAGCTAGACAACAGAAGGAGGGAACGAACACATGATAGACCAAACTTCACAAAAGGAAAGGCATCACTGATCATTATTAGGAAGAAACAATGATCACTCATAAAATAATCCAAGGCCAGTTTCTGAAGACAAATTGCCAAGGAATGTAAGAATAGCAACCACAAAGCCTTCGTTAGCTATACCATACATTTAGGTGGCAACTCTCAAATATGCTGTCAGCTACTGCAAAATGGAAAAAAAGATACACTGAACCAACCTACATTGCCTACATCCTGGGGGACAAGTTCAGTGCAAACCCCCCCATCACCCCCAAAAGGGCCTGTGTCCATCCCAGAAGATTGCAGAGCACCAGACTTCATGGACATGCAGGTCAAAACAGCCCTCTCCAAAGCTAAGAACAAAGCATCAATGGGACTGGATAGTGTCAGAGGCTGCGACTTACACCAGCCCCAAAAGGAACTACACCTTCACCTACATTCACTGTCCAGACTCAACCTTACCACAGGCTATGTACCCAGAGGATGGCATACAGCAACAGTCATCCAGCTCCACAAAGGGGGTGCCACAACAGAACCAGGAAACCATTGTCCTATAGGCCTACTCAGCCTGGTCTGCAAAGCTATGGAGCAAATAATCATGGAACCCACAAACAGAGACATTGGGGACCTCCAGACACTGGACTCTACCCAACTTGGCATTGTTAAAGGTAAATCCTGGCTCATAAACCTAGTTGACTTATTTGAAACAGTTACCAAGGACATAGATGGAGGTGAAAGTAGTCCTCACAGACCACCTGGACCTCACTAAGGCCTTTAAACACCATTCCCCACTCTGGCATTATGGACAAGCTTACCAGCTTGAACATTAACAGCTATGTCACAGGATGGGTGGCCAACTGGCTCACAGAGCAAACACACATGTTCAGAGTTGTGGGTGCCATGTCCGACTCTAAACCAGTCACAAATGGCATCCCACAGGTATTGGTCCTGGGACCCCACCTGTTCAGTAGATACTGCTCAGAGGTACAGGCAAGCATGGGAGGAGTATGGCTGAACATGTTTGCAGATGACTGCAAACTGTGGTCCATAATCGACTCCACGGCTGACACAGATATCCTACAGAAGGGTCTTACAGAGACAGATACCTGGTGTCAAAACAATGCCCTCAAGCAGAATGCCAAATAATGCGTAGTCATCCCCTTTGGATAAAACAAAGTGCACACAAATTACCACATAGGTGGTAATCCAGTATGTACAGAGAATGTAATTATGGCCCTGGGGACCCAGGTAGATAGTAAACTCTCCTTTGAAGATCACATTGCCAAAGTGTTTACATATTCCTTCTATGTAGCCCACCTAATGTCACCTAATGTAAACCACATTGTCTAGTCTGATGATGTCACCACCCTACAAATATACCTGTGGAAAGAAGAGCTCACAGTAATGTGTATAGTGTGTCATGTAAATGCATACTGCTCTAGTATCATAAGGTAGTTAGGGGTTTGAATCCTGCATTTGACAACTGTATGACTGTGTGTGTGTATGTATATCCTTGTAGAGGAGCAACCTTTTTCGAGACAACTACAACACCTTAAAAGTGGTATACTTATCTTTGTCAAGTCCGATGATGTCACTATCCTACAATTATACCTGTGGAAAGAGGAATGCCCAGTAATGTGCATAGTGCATCATGTAAATGCGTACTGCTCTAGTATCATAAAGTAGTTAGGGAGGAGTTTAAATATTGCACTTGATGAGTGTGTGTGTTTGTGTATCTCCTGGTAGATGAGCAACCTTTTTGGAGACAACTACAAGACCTTAAAAGTGTTATACTTATCTTTGTCAAGTCCGATGATGTCACCATCCTACAAATATACCTGTGGAAAGTGGAACTCTCAAGTAATGTGTATAGTGTGTCGTGTAAATGCATACTGCTCTAGTATAGTTAAGTAGGGGTTTGAATCCTGCACTCGACAACTGTATGAGAGTGTGTGTGTGTGTATCTTCTGATAGAGGAGCAACCTTTTTGGAGACAACTACAACACCTTAAAAGTGGTATACTTATCTTTGTCAAGTCCGATGATGTCACCATCCTACAATTATACCTGTTGAAAGAGGAACTCCCAGTAATGTGTATAGCATGTCGTGTAAATGCGTACTGCTCTAGTATCATAAAGTAGTTAAGTAGGTGTCTGAATCCTGCACTTGACAACTGTATGAGAGTGTGTGTGTGTATCCCCTGGTAGAGGAGCAACCTTTTTGGAGACAACTACAACACCTTAAAAGTGTTATACTTATATTTGTCAAGTCCGATGATGTCACCATCCTACAAATATACCTGTGGAAAGTGGAACTCTCAGTAATGTGTATAGTGTGTCGTGTAAATGCGTACTACTCTAGTATCATAAAGTAGTTAAGTAGGGTTGAATCCTGCATGTGACAACTGTATGAGTGTGTGTGTGTGTGTGTGTGTGTGTGTGTGTGTGTGTGTGTGTGTGTGTGTATCTCCTGGTAGAAGAGCAACCTTTTTGGAGACAACTACAACACCTTAAAAGTGGTATACTTATCTTTGTCAAGTCCGATGATGTCACCATCCTACAAATATACCTGTGGAAAGAAGAGCTCCCACTAATGTGTATGGCGCTTCGTGTAAATGCGTACCGCTCTAGTATCATAAAGTAGTTAGGTAGGGATTTGAATCCTGCACTTGGGGTGTGTGTGTGTGTTATATGTGTGTGACACAGTTGGTCCCTGTGTTGTGGGTTTTGCTTTTACTACTGTATGACATATCACAATGACAACAGTATGTGCATTGCACGTCAGGTAGCTGTGTGGCAAATACATATACGTACATGTGATCTCAATCATTTCATAGGTGGTAACCCTGCTTTCTCCATGAACACATCTGTTATCTTTGCCAGAGTGTGCTACCACTTTCCAGACCTTAGGTCACATCTGTATGCTTGTGACAAGCACAGCTACTGCAGTGATCCCTGGCCTAGGTCATCCATGTCACACACACTCATTACGGTTTCTATTGAATAGTGTGAGTGATGGTTTATGCCTGAGGTATATTCGAGACCAGTTCAAATGCAGCAAAGTCTGTCAATGATGGCTCTTCATTATAGGTGTACAACAACCTTTGTGGATATGCATGCAGACCCCTTATTGCTTATTATTATGTGATTCACCGAGGGATATCAAAATATCTTTGGAAATGTGATTACCAAAGGAGAGATGATGTAACACTTGGCTGTATGTACACATCAGTACCTGTCAACATATTGGGGGCTACTACCTATGTGGTACCGTGGGGATACTATGTTTTGTAAAGGTGGATGACCATGCTTTAGTTGGCTTATAGCTTTACAGCATGGGTTTGACAACAGGTATCTGTCTGTATGATACCCATGTGGAGGATGTGTTATAGAATGCATTATAGGCCACAGTATGCATTCCCAGACGTGGATGGACATATCCCTACTGTGTTTACTTGTACCTAAGTGACCTATATGGCAATCAGGAGTGGTCCTAGGAATGGGTGCAGGTGAACACCACTGGTTACTGGCATAGTAAGGGTACACATGTTACTGTGTGTCCTACATCTGTGTGTTAGTTGTCAAGACATCATCTAACAATTGTTTATGGTCAGGCTGTAGAGGTTATGTATACTACCAGAATGCAAACAAATGACAGATAGTAACAGTATCACCCACAGCACAGTGTCAAACCATGTCATACACACATGTGTACCCAAGTTCCAAAATGTGTGTAGTACAATGCATACTGGCCACCAATAGAAACTATGTAGTGTTAAAACTGTGTAATACAGGGCATGTCACCCTGCCCATGTGTCCACTATGCACGTACATGCAGACAGTGCACCTCCATCATGTTCACAAATGTACACTTGCAAACCTGTGCTGCACACATCCCACACGTACTGTCCACTCTCTAACACATGCTGCCAATATGACACACATCAGCCAAGTGGCACGTGGGTGGACAATACACTATTGGGATTAACACTGGTGTAAACAATACTACATTGACAATCATAGCTTTAATGCATCATGCCTGCTCAGCTACACCTTCAAGGATAACATTACACTTTACTGCTGACAACATGCTAACATTGTTATACTGCCATAAAGTCACCCTGTGCATCAGCACCATGTTAGCCTGTTCCTGCATCAATGTTACAGATGACAGGAGGTGGCACAGATTTCATCATATGCACAGGGTGTGTTGTTGATTTGTCAGAGGCTTACATTGAGCCATATAATCGACATGTGTGTGTGTGTGTGTGTGTGTGTGTGTGTGTGTGTGTGTGTGTGTGTGTGTGTGTGTGTGTGTGTGTGTGTGTGTTTGAGGGCCAAGAGTGCTGGTATGGGCCAATGTTGATGTAATGTGTGCGGGTATGTGTTAGCCCTAGGTGTCTAGTTTATGTGTGTGTGTGCGTGTGTCTGCATGCACACAGTTCCACCATATGGCTGCCATATATGGGGATTTGTGGGACAGCTACAGATTGTACCTGCCAGGCTTTACAGATCACCATCTCCGGCCATGGATACAGTACCTATGCCTGGCAGGGGTGCTACTGACCGTATCAGGTACTAAGCCAGACTGAGTACTATCCTCAAAGGTAGACATATGTACACTGGACCCAGGTTCCTGCTGGGACTGTCCAGAGCCACCCCCAACATTGCTGGGGCTGGTACTGGCACTACAGGAGCGGCTGTGACTTGAGGGATGTCTGCGGTGACTGGCAGCTGCTGATGTTGCTGGCATACATCCACGTCGAAGTCTCACCCATCCCGCACTGTCCTGACACATGGACATGACATTGCGGAGGACATCTAATGTCTCACCCCAACATCTATCCATGAGCTCAGTGTAATTATGGATGGCACCTGCTAGGTCACGGATACTGTCATTTAAAGCAGTGTTATGTGCCCTTAGTCCCTGTCTGGTGTACCGTTCCATATGTGCCTGTGCCTCCATGACAGCCTGGAATATGCATGAGGTTGTAAGATGGCTGGCACATCTGCCAGGGGCATGGTGACCAGCATTGCTCTGACGAGAACCCCTGGACATCTGCCTATGTGGTACCGTTCCAGACCTCTGGGTATGGTTGCTGTGTCCGGATGCATGTGCCATAGGCACCACACTTTCCTGGCCATTGCCGACTGTAGACTGTCCCTCAGCTAAGGGCATTGGTGATGAGGGATGTATTGGCAGTATGACTGTGTGCATGGATGGGGTGGACAGCTGTGTACTGTCGATTGGTGGCCCAACGACAGACCCTGGCAAACATGCCTGTGCCTCAACACACCTATCCTCATTATCACTATTTGTGTCAGTGACATCAGGTTCCCTGCTGCAGTGAACCAGCCCAACCTCAGCACTTGTGAGAGGAAGACAGGAAACACACTTTACGACCTGTACATGATGTCAGAACACATGAACAAATGTACACATGCACGCACACATGCACACATACACACATGCACACAAGAACACATGAACACATGCACGCATGAACACATGAACACATGCACACATGCACACATGCACACAAATACACTCCTCACTAAAGCAGAGACACACACACACACACACACACACACACACACACACACACACACACACACACGCACACCACCACCAATCCAGAACAAACCCAATAATGGTTGATGGTGGGGTACAGTATCACAAGCAAACAGTCATATCACACATGTCAGTATGCAGGATGTGTGTTGCTCAACAGCATGCAGTGTGAGTGTAGACAGTCCTTGCTAATAAGAGTATACATGGCTTTGATGCATGTGTGTTGTTGTTCAGTGATTGGCCTCACCCTGGAACGCAATGTGTACATGGACGCAACATTGCTGTGCAAGTATTACAAGCTCTTCAATGTGCTGTGCACTATCACTCAAAGGTATACATACCATGGCTGGATGTTTATCTGTGTGTCACATAGATATCCGTTACTGATTAGAGCATCTGTGTCTTTAGCAGATAATTGTGGACACAGATTTAGCTCATGCATGCTATGTATACACACAGGATGAGTGGTGCATGTATACCTGATGGAATGCCATTGCTCAACATAGCCATTTTACAGTAGTTATGGTGAGTGTAGAACATATTGTGGACATGCCGGTGCCAGCCATGACATGGCTTGCTACAACACAACTGCAACATTAAACATCACACATACCCAATGTGTGTCATGTGACCTATACACTCAATAGCATTACAAGACATATATGTGTCACTTTGTGCAAATGGTGATTGCTATGCATATTTTGTATAGGTGCATATGTTTGCACACACACACACCATTGAGGTGTATAGCAATGAATGCTATGTGTAGTACTGTGGTTACTGTAACTGGATGGCGTGTAGTACCATGAGCCATCACCATGCAGCATCATGTGGTCACTCAAGGCTACTAATGTGTGCCAGACCAGCACCTATCATGCGGTACCTGAACCCATGGCTACATTCACCATTTCACAGCCAGTTGTTACATGAGTTTGTAAGGTGCCCAATAGGGAGCATTGCCTAACATGAATGTGTTGTGTGTTGAAGAGTGTCAACCTGCCCCATGATAGGCCCCTACCCCTCAGGTATATTATGTGTGTTGTGTGGATGACATTTGGGATACTGGAGTGTGACCTTACAGCGTGTGTCTGAATATGCCATGTGTAGCATATTAACATGTACTGCGTATGACGGAGTTGTGTATGTCGTGTGCATGTGTATCGACTGCCTATCCAATGTCTACTATAGTGTAGCCACAATTGTTTGGGATGCTCTGTGTATTGCATGTGCTTGAGGCAGCCACTCATGTTACTGAGATGTGCATAGTCTCACAGCAAACATGCACAGCATGCATTATGCGTAGATGTGTTACATGTGTACATGGCCTACACCTCACCTATGACATGCACATTTTATTTGCAAAATTAAATGTAGAACACACTCACCAGCATGGGTCTGCTGCCTTGCTGTCACACCAGAGGGACCTACAAGGATATGAAACAGTTTGTCAGTGGCA
The DNA here is from genome assembly GCF_019279795.1 of Protopterus annectens. Classification (NCBI taxonomy): domain Eukaryota; kingdom Metazoa; phylum Chordata; order Ceratodontiformes; family Protopteridae; genus Protopterus; species Protopterus annectens. The sequence goes on from NC_056737.1 coordinate 897,001,531, forward strand.
ACAACTGTGGCATTGCTACTGTGGGTTTGCAATCTTACAGTAGCACAATGGTTGACAGTCACAGGCCTACACATCATGTTCCAAATTATCAGCATTGAAAAACACCAGGCTCCACATCTTCTAACTACACAGTACACATCTCACATATGCATGATCTAACAATAGAGGCAACAGTAGTCTACAGATATGCCATCTTACCTGCACGCTCCATGTGAACTTGCTGGGGGGCTTCGACCTCCATGATGATACATGTGTGCTGTTGTTGTTGTTGTTGGCCGGGAGCCCCCAGGCTCAGGAGCAGCTCCTTCACTCTGGTGAGGGGGGGATGGGTGGCAACCCCACCACCTGTGGCAAGCTGTTGCCTATGGACATCAGACACATGCTGCTGGACATGTCTAAGTAAATCACTGCAGTGATGTTGTATCTGCTCATATGTCCAGTTATGCATGCCTATGCCATTTATCCTATGGACAACATCTTGCCACAGCGCAGTCCGCTCATGCTGGTCCTGGCTGGTTCTTGAAAATAGCAGGGTGTAGTGTTGAATGAGACAGGTGGTTAATATTTCACCCTCTGCACAACTATAGGCAGGATTGCGATGGTGGGCCATGACCCTGGAAGACAATGAAACAATATGTGTGAGCAAGTCATGTGGCACACTTAACATTCTACAGTACAGATATTACTGAACTGCCATAAATAGCAAACTATTGTCTGTCAGAGGATGCACACTTTCAATACCACATATCAGTGCTCAACCAACAACTGCCTGACAGTGCCTGACATGCTCTATATATTAAAACATTTTCTGCACAGCAACAAAGAGAAACCACTATGTAAGACTATGCAACAGTACATGGCACACTGTATGTGACAGAATGCACCACCTAGCCACAGGAGGTATATATCAAGCTAATGCATAACAAAATATGTAATCCATTGCAATGATTGTAAAGTCCAGTTACAATATTACCAGTATACCACACTAGTCGCTGATGGAAAATCCCTGCCTACAATATGTGCACATTCGTGAATATAGGTGGCATACTGCTGTACTAGACTATACATGTTGTTAGATACGCATTTATATCCTGTAACACATATATGACTGAGGGCATGTTACAGGTATACCCACACACACACATATCAGACATACATACAGGGCACAGAGGTATGGCAACTCAGATGAGCTTTACGTGTGCACCATACAGTACTGTGTGTCAGTACTTACAAACCCTTATGCCTGAGGTATGTAATCTGTGAGGACTACAGGGAACACACAAAAAAGTGTTTCCAAGCAATGTGGACATATACCATACTGTGCTGTTTAGGCCTACAGCTTCAGGTAGTACTACAGTTCATACAGGGGTTTGTTTCACCAGCAGTACCAATCAATGAGCATACATGTACTGCTTTATCCTCCACTGGCACACCCCAGTTAACACAAAGGGACTACGTCAGACCGTATGCCATACTGCTTTTTCTGGCTAGCAATAGCATACACATCTTTTGCTGGTATCAGAGCTAGGACACATAATACCATGACAGAAACAGTTTCCCACTAAGCTATCCGACATATATACACAACTGTGACACATTCACCAACACATTCACCATCACACTCAGTCAACCTCACATTGCAATTATTGCAACAAGTACACGTGGGTGTGTATTGGCTCATAGGTAGGTAATAGGCTACTGGCCCTAGGGCCTATAGAAGCCTAGCCAGATGGTACCCTGGCCTTTGTCACCCAAGTAATTTCATTTCATGTGCCCCTGTCAAGCAGAGCCATAGAGGTAATTCCCGGGGTGTATTTCCTATCTCCCATCCAATCATCAAGACTATTCATGATGAGTGCTACTGAGGAGCTTTGTTTGCTATTGATAGGTAGTTTGTTCCAGAGTATGGGATGTCTCTGAGATAGGAATCTATCCCTCCAGCATGTTCTGTTTATTGAGGTGACAAGGTTTAGACCCTTAGAGCGTGTAGCTCATAGGGATTGTGATCTGTTTACATGGAGCATGTCCAACAGCTCTGGGTTTGACATAGCTTTGTATGTTAGGCAGAGGTCACCTCTGGGTTGCCGGTATGCGACACAGTCTAGCTGTGGTTTTGTGAGACGGTCTGCATAGGGCATCTGTTTGAGGACACTATTACTCTTTGTGAGGTATGTCTGTGGCCTTTCCAGTTGCTGTAGATGTCTTGTGAGGTACATACCAGAAGGGGCCTTGTACTCTATAATGGGTTTTATGAGTGATGAGTAGAGGAACACTGATCTTTTTTTCCCTGGATGACACAGCTTTTGTGATGAGGTGTGCTATGTAGACAAATTACATGACTAGTGTGGCACTGTGATTATCAAGGGGGAGACTACTGTCCACCTGTGTCCCATGGGCTCTTATCATATTTTCAGTGTTAAGTCGACTACCACCTATGTGGTAGTTCATGGGTACAGAGTTTTTAGCAAAAGGGTGCCAATGAATTTCCGACATATAAGCACTTTGGCTATAGTGTGCAGGGTCCTGGGTTTGAGACTTGCAAAAGCTGATTATTTGTGTTGGGAGGGTGGCCTAATGGTTAAGGTGTTTGCCTTACAAACACAAGGTGCAGCATTGAAGTCTCACAAGGGATAATTGGCTAGGCTTAAAATGGCTTGCAAGGGCAGTTAGCCTAGTACTAATCTATGAACCTAATCTCTACATATATATATATATATATATATATATATATATATATATATATATATATATATATATGTGTGTGTGTGTGTGTGTGTATATATATATATATATATATATATATATATATATACACATATACATATATACATCCATTGGTGTACATATAGATATACATATAGGCACATATACAGTACACATTTCATGGTGGGAATATCAATTATGCGAAGTATGTGAGGTATGCAGTTATGTAATGATATTGCACAGTCTTGTGCAAAATGCATTGAAGGTGTTCTCAGCCCATGTGACTTTAGCAGGCCTCACTGGCTGCAACACTGCAAACCTAACAAATCGCACCCACAGTGTTTAACAACCACATGTCATATACCAGCACTATATGCTGTCTTGTTTGCCACACACTACTACCTACATACAAATATGCACATAACAACCTTCACCAACATATATATGACCTCCCTTCAGAAACAGTTGCAGTATGTCCCTTGTTCTATGCACATGTACAGATGCTAATATATCTGACACAGATATATCTCTCCGTATGTGTGTGCCATACGCACACAAGGTCCACACTGTTGTAAGTCCCTGGACCTTAAGGCTGACCTGTTGGACCTTGCTGCAACATGAACAGGTGTCACGTGTGAGCACACAGTAACATTAGAGGGTGTATACATAGCTACAAATGCTAGATTAGCATACTAGCCTGGTACAGCAGTTGCCAATGCTAAGCTACACGTTGATATGACTATCATGCATGTGTTACTCTGTCACATCCATGGTTATATAGCTGTATGCACTACTCCCCCAACCAGCCATTGTCCACACTACTGTACAGAACACAAATAACATGGTTCGGATGTTTGACATTTAATTCTGAGCTACATATATCACAGTTATGTCCCACTGCACACAGCTACACACTGATTTGTCCATGGCAGTAGTTATGCAGGGCATCTGTGCATAGATACGTACTGCTGCCACATATTGATGTTTCAAAGTATGTAGAGTAGTCTTCAAATACATCTACTACATGCCAGTAAATACATATCTGTTACATACCTTTCCTTTGTATGTGTTCGTAGTTTTCAGTTTGGTGTGTCTTTGGCTTTTTTTTTCCCGCTGGTGTGGGTGGGGATGTGTGTCTGTGTCTCTGTCTCTGTCTCTCTCTCTCTCTCCCAGCATCTGCAATGGGATGATGGCATGTGTGGCTAGCAAGTACAGCCTGCTTTTATAGGTATCTGCACATGTGCATGTGATGGCCTCTGCACCAATTGGTGGCCACCATTTGGTAATTGATTGCAGCCTGCTATGTGGTAATTGCAGTACTACTGTCATAGCAACCCAATGCTATAAATTGCTATGTCAGGTATGCGTAGCCCTTTCAGCTTTTCAAAGTGGGGCCCATGCTTGTTTGCTGTGGACACCGTTGTGTAAGTCAGAAGGTCGGTATAGTTCTTATATCTGAAGCTAGGGGTGTAGCCAGTGATTTAAATGTTGTACTCAGATCTGAATGTTGCCACTTCCACTACACAGTTGTCAGTGTAGAATTGTACTCACCCCTACAAATGCTAACACAAGATACATGGGAGTATGTGGTTTCTTTTCTACTTATACAATTAACTGCCATACAAAAGTAGTTATTGAGATGTATTCATTTGGCACATGAACGGTTTGTGAACTGCTATACTATGAATATTAATTTACTCACTTTTGAACAGTTTGTGCTTTTTTAGTGTTGGCATTAGCACAGGCTGCTCAAGAAAACTGGACAAATCTCAGTACTGAGTATGCCTACCTACATCCTTGGTAGACCCTGAACACACAGGTATATTGTACATTTGGGTAGGGGTGCAGAAGGACAGAGAGCATTATGTATTAATATGTGAACTTTATCTTGCTGGAGTTAAAGGGTTGCTGTGTACTTGTTAGTTTACCAAGGCAAGTAGTCTGTCTGCGTAGCTCCCAACTGTGGACCTATCCAGATGGTAGCCAGAGGTTAGCCTGTTATTCTTTGTCAGTGCACCACACTGGTCTTTTCAGCACAGGAACAATGGCATTGTCACAGTTGGTTGCTTCCAGTACATGGCTACATCCCTTGGTATTTCAGTGCCGTACTCCTACATAAGGGTATGCTTCTGGAACTCCTTCCAAAGCTATTTGCACAGTGTGTAACAGCAGAATAGCTGATATGCCTGTGTGTTTCTGCCTCTGCCAGGCCTCTCAAACACTCAGGTACATATTTGAACAGACTCAGGGAAGAGTAGGTAGAAGTGAGGTACACCTTTAAAATATTAGAGACATTAACTTGAGACTTTGAGAGAACCAGAGCATATGGATTAATACACATTTCCTGAAGTACAAGCAGTGTCTAACTCTTACTTATTGTCATTATTCATTAAGTGTAATTCCCCACCTTTCTGCCTAATGTCAGTACCTTTCAGAGGGATTCAGAGGGACACAGCTAAAACCTGTCTCAAAATCAGGGGCATGCCTGAAAATTAGTCACAGTTGGGAAGTATGGCCTCTGCCCTATTCAGATATGCTAGTGTTTGTCCTGCTATGATACTGTGTGGGGGCTGTAAAGTGCTGCTGTAACATTATTTCCTGCTAGAATGGCTGGTTCTCTTTTCACAGTCATGTAATGCAATTCCACGAGAACTGCTGGTAAAGATCCACAGAACAAGATTTGTATTATGGCATTCCTATTTTTCTTTTACATTCCTCATTCTGATGCATGATATATTTATTTCAGCACCAATTTGTTGTATGTCTACCATTGCTTAGTGGTACTTCATGCAGTCTAGTGTGTACAAGGTCCGGGGTTTGAGACTGACAGAGGTGTTTTATTTTGCTGTTGAGCAGAACTGGGGCCCTGACATACAGGGTGACTAAGGCACTTTTAAGCAGTTGTAAGTGGGTTTGCACGATGCTTAGCTAAGCTTAGCTAAGCACACACAAGTGCAAACAGGCGCACACTCGCACAAACCCGCTAACTACTGGTTAAAAGTGATTACTCCTGCTAACCCTCGCGCTCATTTCTTTGAAAGAAAAGAAAATGGGGATAAAGGAAAGTGGTGAAAAAGGGGCACAAAGAGGGAAAGACAGTAGGGAAAACAGCTTGGGATGTGCAGGACGGGTGTAGGGAAGGCCCAAAGCTGCCCATTTCTTTAACAGCAACAGCTGTGCATATGCAATCAATTTGGAAGGGAATTTGAAACCTTCAACCCCTGTGAGAGGGGTGAGGACAACAAAGTTTGTTGTACTGCAAATTAAATATCAGTTTATGTGTCCAGCGGACATGTGTACAAAATGGGCAGCTATGTATGGGGCGTATTTTTTTTTGTGAGCAGATTACCCTTTTTTCTTTTTTTTCAGGTGAGAGTGGAATGTGGGGTAGGGGAAGTAGGTATATTTGGGGAGGTAGGTTGGGGAGGTAAACAGACAAGACAAACAAGATGCATACAGGGGCGGAATATGACACATGTGGTGGGTGAACACCATTGACAAGGAAGGATGTTTGGAAATCGCAAGCCCATGAGCCCACAGATGGCAACAGTGGAACTGAGATCCCCACCCATGGGCAGTCACCACTGCACCTTCACAGCCCAGAGGGTGGCTGTGCTGGGGGCTGCATAGGAAGGGCAGGCTCAACCATGAGTCGCGCCACTCATGCCTCAAGCTGGTGTAGAGGATCAGCGATAGAACGCTCAATCTCCCTACGCACCACAGCCCGGACCGTTCGGAGGGTGATAGGTGGCCCTCCACTGCCCACGCTTGCATGGGGGGGGATGAGCCCCATCTGCTGCAGCACTTCCACCCAAAGGTGGCACAGGGCTAATGGAGGAGGAGGTCCCAGGCTGGGCACCGGACCTGCTGGTGCTAGGTGCCATCGCCAGCTGAGGTGGGACAGGTGGGTCCACTGGGACCGGCCTTCCCATATGTTCTATGTTTGGGAGGATTTCATGGAAATATGGGTTAGTAACAGTCAACAGCATTCCCAATTAGTTATAACAGCATGCAGAAGTGTTCACATTAGCCCAACACACCAGAGTTCCAACAGTTGAACAGCAAGCATGACACATGCATATATGGGATAACAGTGGACATTGCAACAGTATGCAGGTTTAATTGATGGCAACAGGCCACCAATATTGTGGTATTTTAACAGGGCACATGCATCAAAATAAATGCAGATATTTATAAACCAGTAGGACATATGTCCCAACAAATGTTTTGAGATTACACATACCCATTGAGGTGTGGAATTGCATTTTTTATGCACATACAGTAGGGTGGAAAATGATAGCTCCATTAACAACTTATATATCCTTCTAGTTTACACTACATTCCTATTAACTGCAGTTATATGTCCCCTACATGTATTATTACACTACCCAATTGTCCTTATATCGTGAAATGGGTTTTGCTAGATCTTTATATACATGGGCTGTAGCTGACATACAAACTGTCCGGGATGCAGATGTTACTGCTACATATTTTGTGAGTTGCTCAGACACACTACTCCTGAGATGGTACACTGACAGCTCTACTTTCCTATACTTATCAAGATACGTTTAGGTGGAATTATCAGTTATATGTTAACAGCTCCCTACATTTCTGCCAGCACAATGACATTTTTGGGGAACACAATACCAAGCTACTCATGCCAGATTAACCTGTACATGCTGGGCATGAACCAACAGTTGAGGACTGTGAATATGCTTAAAAGCTACTGGCACTCCCTTCATCCACTTTATATGGGCCTACCCAACTGTGTGTTAACAGCGCTTAATACAACAGTACTATTTCTATAATGCAATAGTACAAAAACATATCAAAGAAAATGACACAGACACACTCCAGGAATTATACGTTTATTAAAGACTTAAAACACTTTTCTAGAGGCTGTCTCATTTATTTTATATAACAGTACATGCAGAATAATTATTAGAGATTTATTCTACTTTTATTTATTGAGTTCAAACACTTTTTTCAGGCTCTCTCATTTATTTTACATAACAGTACAAGCAGAATAATTACTAACCTGCCTGGTGGTGCAGCCTTAGCAGCCTATCTGCATAGGCTTGCTGATTCGCAGCACGGGCACCTGCAGCTGTGAAGCAGATGAAGTGATATTGAGACATACCTATCCATAGTATACACTAGAATAGCAATTCTTACATACTTAATTCCATGGCTACTTACTCAGTAGTGGGGCATTTGCCATCTCACGGGCCTCCTGGATCCACTGGTCTAGTTGATTCGCCTTGCATCTCTTCAGGTCTGCATGGTGGTGTCTGACCTGCTCACCAGTCCGGGGGACACCTGTGGCACTGGTGAGTTCATGAGCTAGACTGTCCCAGGCTTCCACTTTATATTGGGTGCCCTGGTACTGGTCCCACAGGAGTCTATCCTCATGATTATGGACAAGGAGCCAAACCATTACTTTTGACTCCTCAGTGTCCCAACATTGCGCTCGAAAATGAGAGCCCTCTCCAGCACCGGTCATTGCTGCCTGCAGATGGGAGTTACAACCAGTTATGGCAAGTATTCCCGCCTATGGAGCTTAAATATGCATCATTTCCCGCACTTATTTGTGATTGGCCGGTTTTGAAAAAACGCAGCTGAGGGTACACCTGCTTAGTAATGGGTAAATTTCCATTGATATGTATGTGTGTGTTGAAAGTGCATACTTATGAAAAGCTGTCATGGCTTAGTGGTTCAGTCCTGTGATTATGGTGCACAGTATCCCGGGTTCGAGGCCTGTTATTGCTATTTATTTCACTTCTGGCTAGACCGGCAAGGAGGTGTGGCTATGTTTTACCAACTTTTCTCTATGTTGCCCGATGTTGCTCAATGTTGCTCTATGTTGCTCTGTGTTGCTCTACATTGCCCAACGCTGCTCTACATTGCTCTACATTGCGCTGGTTGGCGCAGTGCACAGCTCCACGCAAAGCTATTGCACTAGTTAAAGCAGTGCTAAGCTATGGGCAATTATACTGTAATGTGCTTAATACTGGTAAACTTTGCTTAGCAGTGCTTCACATTGCTTAAGATACATTACTTATGCATTCACCAGTATGCAGAATCATTTCACTTTCTTATATATATATATATCTATACATATATATATATATATATATATAAAATTCGTTCACTACTACATAGGCCATTTCAATGCTTTTTACTATAATTTCAATGATAAATCTCAGGGATTCTTTTCATATACAGATTTCCCAACAGAAAATAAAAAGGGGAGTGGTGAGACTCAAACCAGGAATGCTTCCTCTTTGTGCGAAGGTTCTACCACTACGCTATTGCTGTTTTCCTTAACTTGCATATAGGTTTCTTATTATCCTCTTCGATGTCTTGACTGCTAACTGTAGCTAAGCAATGGGCAAACACGCGCAAATACGGGCAGCTATATCGGGAATAAAAAAAAATTTAAAAGTTTAACATTTTATAATTGTACTGGAGTTTAGAATGTGGGGGAGTGTAGTGTTGGCTATGTACACATTTGAGTGGACTCGCTCATGTAGGTTGACATTTCCCAATTGAGAGACTTGCAGGGACGTGGATTTTTGGACTGCTCGGCAGTCCGACATGCCCCCTGCAATCATGCATGTTCCATGTTAGCCTTAGAGTTATGGCAGCATGCCCTCATTAATATGCATGGCGTGCTGCCATCTTACTCTTACACTGGTGTTTCCGTGTAAGACTACTCTAGTCTTACATGGAGGATTTGTGAATCCTAGGGATTATGTTATATATTACATACTATTTATTGTTTCTTTATATTTTAATACAATGAAATTTATGAGGTTTGGGACTGTTTTTCCACGTGGGTGGTAGAATATGTATGTATTTTTATGTATTTTTATATTTTTATAACTTCTTAGCATTTTTATCAGTATATTTATGATGTACCTTTAAATTTTCTAATTAATGCTAGTTTATTAAGCACAAGAGCCAATTGGTTTGGATTTGGTGCCTTTTTGGCTTTAAAAAGGTTGTTACACTGTTTTCATATGTTTGTCTGATGAAGTCTACCTACTTGGGTAGACGAAAAGTGCTTCACTATATTAAAGTTCGTGTTGGTGTTTCAGAGACTACTCAGTGGCTGTTTTTGTGCTTTTCAAGAGTTTGCTGTTCCCTGTGGTGTCCCCAAAACATAACATACACACTGTTTTCAAACTTGTATGAGTACAAAAAAAAAAAATCACCAAATGTTACATTGTAATGTAGCTGTACATGCAAAATAAATAGAACTAGCTAAAAAGTTCAACTGTAGTGTGCTGAGTGATGGGGAAATATAGGCTCAAAATGGGCATTGTAGTATACATATGTATATAAAGCAGTTACTACTAGTAGAATGAATGGCACACTCGTTGCTCGCCTACAGTATTTCAAACAGCTTCAAGAACAAAACAATTGCCATGCAGTCATCTGAATACTAATCACAATTCTCAGCTGAGTTAACCATCTCTCTTCAAGACTTAAGTTGTTTTCATATAATTATTCCAACAACATACAGTGAGAAGTGGCTGACTGTTTTACATGAACTACACTATTATGCATGCATACTACTTCAGTTCCTGATGCTATAGAGCCTGAGTAATGCTACAGCCAATAAAGTCACTCAGACGTCATGACCTTTTAACAGAACAGCTACAGAAAAAAAAACATTCTTCTCCTCAAATAGCTGGTATTTTTCAAGAGGAAGAAAAAGTCATATAAAAATGAGAAAGTGATTAACTAAACAGAGCCCCTAGCAAAAGCTGAAAGAACTGGTATGTACTTTGTCTAGCAGTCATCAATAGGAGCTGGAGTTGTTCAAATGGTATTATGTTAACAGAAGTGCAATGTCATGGATTGCAAACTCGAGAAATAGTGAAATAGTTTCTTTACAGGCAGTCAGTGGTCAGGCATGGTCTCACGATGCTGACCTCATCACGCATGCCCCGATGCATGATGACGTCAGCAGCAATTTCTAATTGTAAAAAAAAAAGCATCAAAAAAATTGGGAATTAATGGGGCCACTCAGGAATTCATGGCACCTCATTATTTTAGCCTCAAAGCTGGGGAACTCTAAGGAATTTGGTACTGTTGAGAAGTATGCCATAGACTAAGTCCCAAGACTATGCAGACATCTACTAGTAATGCTGTAATAAATGACTAAATGATGCTCAAATATGGCAGCAGATGTCAGTCTTGCAACAACTGAGAAAGATTATTAAGAAGAAGCAAAACCCGTGGGTAAAGTTCAGAGCACCAGGAATGATAAAAAAGCAGATAAAAAACAATGTTAACTAACATGGCAGTAAAAACAAAGAAACAAGCTTTAATTTTTGATAAATAAACAAATAGAAATAATGGTGAGTGCTTTCACGGTCTATAAGAACCGCTACATCCGACCATTCAAACAAACAATACAACAGATTAAAAATATACTGTCAACAAATCAAAACAAGTAAAATCAAGCAAATGACAAAAGTACCTGCCCATCTTTCACTAACAAAAAAGCTCATTCATAAAACATCAACCAATCATGTTAGCATCTTAGGTCATGCGACTCAAAAGGGGTTTCACAGATGAAACCCTTTTCAATCCTGGAAATGCATTGGCTTTAAAGAGAAGAATCCAGCATAATTCAGCACACAAAATCTTGTTAACTAAATCACCTCCCCTAATATTAGTGTCAAGAACTTCCAGAACTGTAAATTTAAACCAATGTTCCAGACCTGTTTCAGACACATGCTTTGCTAAAGCATTTTTAACCCTCAGATTACAGATGTCCCCAATATGTTCTAATATCCTCTCTTTAAGAGATCTATTAGACCTTCCAATACAAAAACCATCACATTTTTGACACTTCACAGAGTAAACACTATTATTGGTTTTACAATCTGCATAGAAGTTCAGATCAATAGCAAAACTTTACATCAGACGTAAAATAGTCATAGTGATAATAATATATTTGCACACATTGCAGGACCAACAAGGGAAGGTACTAGTGCGCTAAGACAGTATATCTTTGTGAAAAAAATGTTTATAACAAAGCTCATGTTTCAGGGACTTGTTATTATGAAAAGAAAAATGGAGTACAGTACCAAGCATTGTTTTAACACCCTCATCCAACATGACCACTGACCATCTCTTCTTAAAAACTTCACGGACTATATTAATGTCACTTGAATAAGTCAGAGATATACGAGGTTCCATGACAGCATTACATGGAGTAAGAGCCACATCATCACTACCAGGACCAAACAACAGTCTGGCTATTGAGCTCCTAAGTGACACAGCTTCAGAAACTGCTGTCTTAACCTCTTCATTTGAATAGCCTCTCTTCATGAAATCAGTAGCCAGAGTATCCACAGCTGCCAATGCAGAATCATCCTCATTATGCAGTCTAAGGGTTCTCAGCATCTGTCCCTTAATTACATTTTTAGTCACATGTCTTGGGTAGAAATTGTTCCTCTGAAGGATATTTTATCCTTTTATTTTAGTTATCACTTTGCCAAGGCTGTCTAGTCTCACTGTAGCATCCAGGAAGGCAATATATTCTTTCTAATAATTGCATGTGAAAAGCAAAAACAAAGTAGTACTATGTAGGAACTCGACAAAGGACATGAGGTCTTCACTGGTACCCTTCCATACCAAAAATATGTCCTCCACAAAGCATCTAAATTAACAAACATTGTGGAGAAAAGGATTGTTACCAAAAACATGTTCATGCTCACGATGGGGTAAAAACCAGATTAGCATATGCATTGGCACATACTGCGCCCATTGCTACTCCCACACATTGTAAATAAAAATTGTTCTCAAACTGTGAAAGAAGCTGCAAGACTGAGGCCCCACACTGGGTTCAAAATACAAAAAAGCTACATTTTATATGTAATTGTACTTATGGAAATAGAAGTGGTACATAATGTGCAAAGAATGCTAAAATCTTGCAGTAATTTACAATCTTCACACAACTGCAAATGATGCAACAAGACTAAGGTCCCAGAACAAACTATAAAAATTGCAAACAGATAACTTTTTTTGGTTAAGCCATGGATAAAAAGCAGAGAAATATAAAAAAGTATCCCCACACAGGTCACTATAAGTGCAACTTTAAATATTTAAACAGAATTTAAATAAAAAGCTGTTTTTTCCCTTCAGATGAAAATCTTGTATGTCACACCTCTCAAAGTCTTTCTGTTTCGTGTACCCTTGGTATTACGTCTTATTCATTCCACCTTGGATTGCCAACTGTGTGGTTATTGACAAATCACTTAACCAGATAGTGATCCCAGGTTACCCCTGATAGGGATGCTTGTGTACATTGGGCTTATACAACAACACATATATAAATAATGTGTGGAAAATGCATGTCACTAAGTACATACCATCTGTGTTTTGTAAGATGAGGGAAATTTGTGACTACTGGTTGCAGTGTGACATTATCTAATATAGTACGTTACCTCACAGGACATAGAAACAAAGCTGTCAGACAGTATTCATATAACAGCTTGGTAGGTTATTTGTCAGAAGAATAGATAATAAAAATCGGAGCACAAAAATGACACAGACCAAATGTAGGCTAGTGAAGAGAATATGGGGAACAATTGTCAGGGTTTTATTTATTTATGTATGTTTGTTTGCTTGTTTAATGGTGTGGGGGATTGGTCTGAAGACCTTTTTCCAATGTATCAGAACCAAAGGGACAACATTAGAAACAAATACCCATCTTGCATTCTGCGATCAATTGAAAGTCATAATAAGGCACTTTTGGTCATGCAAATTCAAAAGGTATTTAAGACAATAGGTATACATTTCAGCCAGGCAAACAGGCTTGAGGGAGCACACCAGAGGTATATTTATGATTGCCCATCCAATCATCCACATTATGCTTAAAAAGTTCAGGATGCTGCTAAGCATTACATCCAAGGGCACTCTTGTGCAGATGTCTAGAGCGTTTTCAGTTTTGTGAATGTGTAGGAGGTCACTTATGACTGGATCTTGTGAGGCCCACCAGGCTAGACAGAGGTCCTCTCTTAACTCATTCATGCCAAAGGAGCTCAGGAAGTTTGCACTGTAACTTCCAATGGGCGGAGCCTAAGCCTTTTGACAGAATGAAATTATGTCCTCACATTTAAATCAAATGTTCATCTCTCTGGAACCATAGGGATTGTGGAAGAAGTATAAATGGTAAACCCTTCAGCACAAACTATTTTTACAGTATTAGTATTGTTAAGGTCTAGGTTTTAAACCAAATTTTATAAGTCATATTAAACACTGTAAATTATTACATTTGTAATATTTTGTAAACAATTTACAATGTCTCAGAAACCACTCAAGTTACAAACATACTATCAGCAGCATTCCATTCATCAAGCTGGGGCAATTCATATGAGGCTAAGGATTTTTGTCTGTTACTTGGTTGTTGAGATATTTAAAAAATGTGAAGATTATATCTATATAAATTATTATCATAAAAATTACAGTTAATATCTATTTCCCTGCACTAGGCAGAGGTCAAATATTAATGCAGTTGAGTTTTCCATTGTGTAAGCATTAAAATGATTTTTTTTAAAACCTTGTACATAGTAGAGTTTTGGAATTATTGATGCAAATATGAACAAGCAATATTTGACACCTAGAGGCATCAGTAGGAGATAACTGCAGATGCACGTGAAGTCGTCACTCAGATGTAACAAGTTAAAAGTTGGCAAGAAATGGAAAACAGGGAGAGCAGTTTAAGGTTGTCAGGGTAGTTCAAGGAGGACATGCCCTTGATTGTCTTGGTAAGGAAATGTTGTTGCCACTTGAGCTGGGTAATGTGCTTACATGTGTTCATACCAGACTGGGCATTAAACTCCATAACTGGTCTGTTAAGGGAGGAGTAGAGTGCATAAAGACCTTTTGGATCCAGAAGATACACCCCTGGTAATTAGTCTGGCTATATACAACAATTTCCAAATTATGCTGATCAAATGGTGGTCAGAGGCTAGTTCATTGTCAGTGAAAGTGTCCAAGTTCCTAGTGACTGAAGTTTTAGGAGTTGTCATGTATGTGATATGAATATGGGTACCCAGGTTTGCAAAAAGGCATAATGCTGCCTTTCTTGGCATTTAATATGAGGTGGTATGCAAGCATTACTTGTTAGTGCATCTTAGGCCCTCTTGGAGAATCTTGAGGTCAGCTAGGGCATTTATAACATCTCTGAGTTTGCAATCATCAGCAACTTTCATGAACTATAGACCCGTAGTGTCAGCCTTGATGATATAAAGGACATACCAAATAGGAGAGATCCCAGGAAAGATCCCTGTGGAACAACACTGGTAACTATTCCTTTGGATGAGAGAGTGCTGCAATACTAATAGACTATGTTCTGTCAGTGAGTCATTTTGCTATTCAGTGGGCAATATAGGGGTTTACATTTAGTTGGAATAGCTTGTCAATAATTCCAGAATGTGGATTGGTATCAAAGGCTTTGGCCAAGTTCAGGTATGCAGTATGAACCAATTTGTCTGAGTCTAATGCATCAATGACTTGTTCAAAAATGACCACCAGATTAAAGAGGTAAGATCTATCTTTAACAGATCTAAACTAGTTTGGATCATGGGTTTGAAGACTGCCTTATCTTTTTGTTAATATGTTCCATACTAATACACTTCATTGACTTACAGTTGAGGCTGGTGAGGCTTAGTGGTCTATAATTGTTCATATCAGTAGTGGGTCCCCCACTGTGAGGTTGGACGACTATAGCAGTTCTTCGTACATCTCGTACCTATAACATGAAGAGGCTAAGACTAACTACACCTAATAATGAGTCTGCCAGGCAATGATTGGTGTTGACAAAAAGACAGCCTGGCCCATTATCCAGGTCCATGGAGCCAGTGCTCTTAGATTTGCAAAGAGCACCTAGGACGTCTGAGAACTGATTGGGGCATGTAGGCATGCTAATGTGTTATGGATAATTAGGGGGAGATGGGGGTGTAAAGTTTGAGATGTGTTTGCTGTTACTACATTGGCTGTGTCCTCAACTGATGAGTATCTGGTGTTATTCTAACTCCAAACATTGTGGGGTATTGTTTCTAAAGTTCCTGGCATAGCTGAAAACAGTTTTGAGATTATCCTTAGCATGAGTGGCAATCCTCATTTCTCACTTCTTTTAGAGGATTTGCCTTTGTTTTCATGTTCTTTGTTGATCTATGAGTTTTTTTTTCCTTTGTGTATAGCTTGTGAATACTGGACTTTCACCAAATTGGATTGTTCTTGAATTTAGCATTGTATTTATGGATTATGGGGGCCAAAGCCTCAACAAAACTAGGAAGTGGGCATATTTCTTATCCATAAATATGCCAGCAAGTGAAGTGGGGTCCTCAATGTGAGGAGGGACTTTGACTATCACTGGGTCATCAGTCAGCTGGAGTAGACTTGCCTTGGAGTAGTCTTTGAAAATGGGGTGGGATGGGTTGGGGTGAGGTAACTCAGGTCTTACACTTCTAGTAAGTGTTACTGCATAATAGTTAGATTTGGTAATGATGGCTGCTGAGCAAAGGGGGCTGTATTGATGAGAACCAGGATCAATATTTTTGTGTTATTTGATGGAGTTTGGACTAGTTAGTCAAAGGAGTTGACATTAATGTAGTTTAGGAATTTAAGTGCATGCTTACTTGTGGTGGTGCAGTTTCCCATGTTAATGGAGGGGAAACTGCAGTCACCCAAGAAGATTGTACTCGGCTTCATAGTGAAGGATGTCAGTTTCTTTAGCTATACTTCATGGTCAGATAGAGATATGGAGGGGGGTATGGTAGTTAGCAACTACATGGTAATGGGATTTGTTTATTATGAGAAGGCTGTGGATGAATTCATGGTCATTGACATGCATTGTGAGTCTGGAGGTAATCGATTTTTAAGAAACATAGATATGGCTCTCTTGCTGCACCTTCCAATTCATCATTGCATCTGAAATAGGTTTAGGCATTAAAATCATGAACTGAGAGTCTGTTTTTGCTGTTTTGAAACCATGTTTCAGTAGCTCTGCATATGTCTATATTTCCCAGGCTTATGAAAATATGTACCCTCTCTAGAGGGTATTGAAAAAACACTCATTGTAGACATTTTTATTTTATTTGAATGCCTTTTCTACCAAGTCATTTTTTGAGAAAAAAATAATACATATATTTTTTATTTTATTTTTTCCCTAAGAGTGTTTGTACAGGTTAGCTTTGCAATACTTCATGTAACCTTTTCAGTCTGTAATATCTTTTTATGTAAATGACACATATCTGCTTAAATTAAATATATTTAACTTTTGCATGATTTTGATTTTTCAGTGGACTTTATCATTCAGTCTTTCTGTAGTCAGTGAAATGAGATTTCACAAATTCTGTTTATTACTTCATAGTAGAATTTCTTGAGAACACTTAGGTCTGGCCACTGATTCAGTCATAGCATTACAACATATTCAACAGATGGCCTTAATCAGGTTGATAGATGTGGTATAACATGGATGTTTATACACTGCAATGCCAGAAAGATGAAAGCGGTACTTGACCTTTTAGGTCAGTAGTTTGTTAAAAGGCCAACATTTTTATTGTCGTGAGAACCAGGGACTAAGGGATTTGCTTTTAGTATATCATTTATATGAAGTGGGATTCTCAGCAACTATTTTATATGTATTTGTAAGTTCCATATATGCTGAAAAAGCCCCCAGGAAATGTACATACAGATCATGTGGTATATTACACACAATGTTCCTTGACATAAATATGGTATTAAAGTACATTTATAATTAAGGAATTTGACAAAAATAATATTTTTAACCAGCTGCACTTAAAATGCATAACAACTGCAGCTTGTCTTTTTGTTTGTTTTAAAAATTGTTACTGCAAGATGTTGAAAAGAATTGCAGAGGAGAATTTGCTAATGCAATAATCGGGTAACAACTTAAAATAATCAATAAAATAAGAAAAATTATATACCTGTTACAGAGTTTTCCCTATACAGTGCCCGCTATGCACTACTTTAAATGAATAACCATACAGACATTGCCTAAATCTTATATATTTTCATAAGTAAGTCTGTTTAAGCAAAATAAATCACAAGTATTTCCAGCTAAATAGGTAGGGCTAGTAAGAGCATTATATATAAATAGCACTTATCATAATGAACATACTAAAGACCATTTTCCATTTTCCTGGAATATCTGACAACATTTTCAGAGTCTGGTTTACCCAAGTGCTGGTAAATGTAAGGAATGTCAGAAAACTTGGCATTTTGTTTCTAATCTCTTTCTCAATGCAACCTGCATTTGCAGTAGTTGCCATTGTTTGCTATTTTGACAGCATTGCAGTTTTGATAGTACGCATTGGTTTTGTTCCATAGTTTCAATCTTCCTGTGTTCTTCTGACTTATGGACATAGCAAGAAACTTCAATTAGTGGAATGACCAGAAATTAAATTTAATCATCAGTGATATAATTCCTGGAATTAAGAGATCCATTATTAACATTGCAGTAGATAGTAGCTGTGATCAATGATAATTTATGTATTTAATATGCATTTTACTTTTTTATGACTGAGACATGTGATATATATATATATATATATATATATATATATATATATATATATATATATATAGGCAAAATTAAATATTCATTTTCCGTTTTATATATTACTCTCTATCTAGTATAGTCAGCTTACAGCATATGATTATGAACTGCAATATACTTGATATTATCGCGATTAACTTCTCTTAATGTCTTGTAAATACTCTACTATAAATTTGATTGGAAAAGTAACTACAATCATCCATCCTATTCACTGGATGCACCTACTTGTCTAACATTTATTATGCCAATAGCATGTTCTGCTTTTTTCCCAAAAGCTTATTACTATATTAGGTATTGTTTTGTGCCTTCCTATTTTAGGTGGCAAAACACTCACTGAACCCCCCCTCCCTTTTTTGGTAATGTAGGGCCTACATGTTTACTTAAGATCATCAATAAAACATAATCGCAGACTTAGATATGCTTTGTTAACACATTATTTTTCTTGTGCATAATGTTGAACCACACCTAAAGGACATCTCTGGAATAAAGAGGTTCCCATTTTCAAGAAATATCTTCTATTTTCTATAACATTACAGAATGTTTCCTCAATTATTCAAATGAGACCCTTTTTATGATCAGTAAATAAGTAAATGGAACCTCTAATGTTGTGGTAAACCAGTCTGACAAGAGATGGTGTAAGGAAAATAAAAGAAGCTAATAGGTATGGCAAGAGGAAAGACATAACTAGAAAATGTAAATGAACAGATGTTGATTCTGAATATACTGGCTTGCTATGCAGTGGTAGTTACCTTTAGACATAATAGAATAATGAGCCAGTATTGGTCATAGTGAGAGATGGCTTGAGATCTAGCATAACTGATACAGTGGATATGGAATCATTGAACAGAAAGTCAAGTATTCCATTTGCCTGTATCTGGCTATGACTTCTCACTGTTGATGTCAAAGATTTATGTCAACTAAATAACTGCAATCTTAGTCAGTCCTGTTCAAATTGATATAGCTGATAAACACTTTCAGTGTTAAAGAAACAAGGGCTACAAGCATGCTCGCATCCACATATGTGGGAAGACCCCCCACACACATACTCCCTGCTTAAATATACTAACTCCATGGTTGTACAACAGTAGGGAAAAGGCCAACCTCAATGATCCCTGAAAGTGACCTTCAGTGATACGTATACACAGTTACTGCACCAGTCAGAGAGCTCCCAGAAATAGCAGTCAATCAACTAGCTCCTCTCAAAAAGTAGCATTTGACAAACAGTCAAGACCATATTGTTTTATGTTTTTATACAAGATCATCTTTTTATGAGTGTGTGGCATGCTAGAATATAACCATCACATGCTGGATTCCAGTCCTATTTATGTAGCTGAATGAATACAGTACAAACTGTAGAAAGACCAGCATCAGGGAATAATCAAGGTGTTTTCACATAGGTTCATAGGTAAGTACTAGGCTATCAGCCCAAGGGCTTACATAAGCCTAGCCAACAATGTTCCCTGGCTTATGCCACCCAAAAAAGTTATTTTCCTGTGCCACCATCGAGCAGAGACACAGAAGTGATCCCCGGGGTGTATTTCCTATTTCCCATCTACTCATCAAGATTTTTCTTGACGAGTGCTAATGAAGAATTTTGCTTGACATAGATGGGTAGCCTGTTCCAGAGTATGGGAAGTCTCTGGGAAAGGAATATATCCCTCCAGCATGTCCTGTTTATTGTGGTGACAAGGTTTAGGTCCCTAGAGCATGTAGCTTGGAGGGATTGGGGCTTCTTTAGGTGTAGCATGTCCAACAGCTCTGGGTTTAACATAGCTTTATATGTTAGGCAGAGATCACCTTGGAGTAGGCAATATGCTACAGAGTAAAGCTGGAGTTTTTTTAAGCAGTCAGTGTAGGGCATTTGTTTGAGGCCAGTAATCCTCCTTGTGAGGTACTTCTGTGGCCCTCCCAGCTGCTGCAGATGCCTTGTGAGGTACATTCCAAAAGGGGCCTTGTACTCTATAATGGGTCTAATGAGTGTCAAGTAGAGGGGAACAATGACCTCTTTTTTCCTGGATGAGAACCCTTTTATGATGAGGTGTGCCACATAGAAGGACTTCCTGACTACTGTGGCGATGTGACTATCAAAGGAGATACTACTGTCCAACTGGGTCCCAAGGTCTCTTATCACACATTCGGTGTTAAGTAGATTGCTGCCTATGTGGTAGTTCATGGGTACAGAGTTTTTACCAAAGGGGATGACACTGCACTTTTTGGCATTGAGCTTAAGGCCATGGCTCTGACACCAGACATCGTCTCAGCGAGGCCCTTCTGTAGGATGTCCACATCATTTGGGGACTTGACTATGGCTCCTAGTTTGCAGTCATCTGCGAACTTCATTAGTCAGAGACCTTCTGTGTTAGTCTGTACTTCAGAGAAGTAGATACCAAACAGGAGAGGTCCCAGGACGGACCCCTGTGGTACTCCACTTGTCACTGCTTTGAGGTCAGATTTCGAGTCTGCAACTTTTACAGTGTGGGTTCTATCAGTGAGCCAGTTGGCAATCCATCTTGTGACATAGGGATTTATACCTAGTTTAGTGAGTTTAGCTATAATTCCAGAATGGGGGATGGTGTTGAAAGCCTTGGCGAGGTCAAGATAGGCTGTGTGAACCATCTTACTCTCATCTACAGCTTTGGTGACTGCCTCAAAGAAGTTGATCAGGTTCAGGAGGCATGATCTGCCTTTCACAAACCCGAACTGGGTGGGATCCAGAGTTTGGAGATTACCAATGTCTTTGTTTATGAGTTCCATGATGATACGTTCCATGGCCTTGCAGACCAGGCTCGTCAGGCTAATAGGTAGATAGTTCCCGAATCAGTGGTGGCTCCCCCTTTGTGGAGTGGGATAACTGTTGCTGTGCACCATTCAGTGGGCACAAAGTCTGATGTGAGGGTATTATTGAACATGGTGCTTAAGTGAGGAGCCAGTTCATTCTGAAGTTCTTGTAAAACGCAGCCTGGGATGTTGTCCGGTCCCATGGATGCTGTATTTTTGGCTTTAGAGAGTGCAGCTTTTACCTGCATAGTTGTGATTACAGGGACTCTGCATTCTTCCTGTATAGATATGGGCTTGTTAAGGGGTGGGGAGGTAAAGTTAGCACTGAACCTTTCTGCCAGGATGTTGGCAATATCAGTTGGTTCTGTAATTTTTGTGCTTTTGTGTTGCAACTCAGAACAAATCTGGGTGTTGCCATTGAGATTCTCGACATAGCTATAAAATGCTTTGTGGTTGTCCTTAGAATTAGTGTTAATTTTTTTTTCATAGCTAGCTTTGGCGGATCTTATAAGGGATCTCAGCTTCTTACTGAGGCTGACCAGGGAGCTCCTCCACTCATGGGATTTTACTCTCTTTTGCAACAGTTTCTTCTTTCGGTTGTACAGTTTGTTTATGGCAGGGGACCACCAGATTGGCTTCCTTTTCTTGGAGGATAGCATCTTGGTTCTGTCTGGGATAGCATGATCCATGCACTCGTGTAAGTGCATTTGTGTAGGATTCAGCAGTTGTAAATGTATTGTCCATTTGCATGGGTATCATAAAGTTCACCTCTTCTGTCTTAAGAAGCATGAAGTTGGCTTTGGAGAAATGTTTTACCGTGGTTTCCTTAATGGGGGGTGGGGGCAGGATGTGGATATCAAGGGTGATTAGCTTATGGTCGGATCGGACCAACGAATAGTTGACTTCAGGTGTGGAACACTGGTCACTCATGTTGGCAATGACTAGGCCTAGGATATTATTGCTCCTGGTGGGGGTGTGGATAAGTTGATTCAGGGCATTGGAGTTTATGAATTCCAGAAAGCGTTGAGCTAAGGAGTAGTTTTCCCAGTTAATGGTGGGGTAGTTGAAGTCGATCATTATTAGGATGTTTGGTTGAACCCTAATATTTTCCAATACATCAAGAAAAGAGGAGTGAGAATCCTGGGGCATGGTGGGGGATCTGTAGCAAGCTACAATTTGGATTGCAGTTTTGCCCAGAGTTAGTTGCACTTGGATAACTTTGGATGCATTATGCCGAGCAAGTAGCTTGGAGGTGTGGAAATCCTTACTGAATATGGACACACCTCCGCCTTTGGTGTTTCAGTCCAGGTTACATGGCCGAAAAGTGTGATATGAGTTATAGCCTGGTAGTACAGGGGTGCTCTCTGGAGCCTTGAACCAGGTCTCAGTCACTGCACAAATATTGATGCTCTCTATTTTAATGAGTGCCTCGAGTGAGTGCATTTTGAGATTTAGACTTCTAGCATTGAGTAGCATTACCCTCAGTTTTTTCTTGCCTGTTCCTGTTACGGTGGTGAATTTGTTATTTGAACCTTGCCTAAAAAAGGCACTATGGGGCAGTAAGAGCCTTAGCAAGTATCCGGAATCCCAGGGGCGACAGGTGCAGGCCATCTGTGGCAAATCATCGTGGTCTGTCGAGCATGTCATCCCAAGCAGACAGATAATGGATTCCCTTAGAATGACACCAGAAGCTTAGCCAATTGTTGAAGTCAATCATTTTGTCCTTGTACTGCGGTATCATTCGGGGTGATGGCAGAATGCTACTCAGGGCTAGGGTCATACCTGCCTGGGCTACAAGACCAGTGAGCTTTTCCATGTCTCTTTTCATATAGTCCAGGGAGGTACGTCTCAGGTCATTCACACCAACATGGACAATGACAGAGTCATATTTGTACTTGTTGTGGAGCAACCTGAGTGCATGGGTTATGTGGCAGATCCTGGCACCTGACAGGCAGCTGACAGTAACCTTCTCCTTGTTTAGCCTGGTGAGTGGGACATCAGGGTGCCTGACTATAGAGTCACCTATGACTAGTGTGTTGGGTACATTGTTTTGCCTTATTGACTGTGGTTGAGTGGCACACTGAGTCTGTGGGCTATGTGTCATTTGGGTGGTGTTGGAGGATGGAGGTTGCTTGCGTTTCTGCTTTGTAGGTCTCAGTTGCTTAGACAGATTATTATTGAGAGCCTCTGCAAATATTTTTGTGTTACTATGTGTGGATTTTGGTGGTGTAGATTTCGTGAGACGATGTGATGAGTGTGGTGTGGTGCAAATGTTTACCTTCTCCTCATGACTGTCAATTTCAGTCTTGGTTGGAGAGAGCTTTTCCTCCAGTTTGGCTAGATAAGTACATTTCTCACAGATTGTAGTGTTGTGTGGTAGGAAGAGAGAGTTGTCTGTGTACATGAGGCAATTTCTACATTGCCTCAAGATGCCCAGATTCATCACATAGACAGGAGAGAACACTGGGAGCTGACCCTTGAACATGCCTGAATAAAAAACTATTTTTCTCTAGATAAGCGAGGAAAGTGAGTACAATAGCTGTTTTTCTCTAAGCAAGTGAGAAAAGTAAGTACAAAAACTGTTTTCCTCTAGGTAACGAGGAAGATCGAGTGCTATAGTAATTAGTAGCTTATTTAGTGCTTACAAGTTCCTAACAAGTGCTGAGCATGAATAAGCTCATTTAAGTGCTAAATGTATCTGCACTAGATGAGTTACAGGACAGAAACAAGTGCAAATGCAGGCTTTCAAATCAGAAAGTTGAGAGAGATGGAAAGATTACCCAAACAGCCAATAACTACAATTTCTGGGCCAGAACCACTCCTTATGTGGTAAGCAGTTTACCTAGTGCTTACCACTCCCACTGATAAGCTAGAAGGCTTTCCTCCAACACAGAAAGGCTTGGGGTGCTTAGAAGCTTACATACAGTCCTGGATACAGCAAATCTGTATCTGGAACAATAGTTACAGGAAAGGTAGAAAACAGGCTTACAGATTTTTTTTTTTTTTTTTTTTTTTTTTACAGAAAAGTAGCAAAAACAGTAGTAAAAACAATTCACGTGCAGTGCAAGCTAGCACACTTGAGTATGTAGCAATATTAGACCAAACACAGTTTAAAAATGCAATTAAATTAAAAAGGACTAAAAGCAAGTGCAGAAAAAGTAAATTAGGTAGAATGCGGTAAAGAGATGGGACTGGGGGAGTGTCACAGATCAAATCTACAGTGGGGCGGGCAACTGCAAAAGCCACCAAATTTAAACTACAAAGCAAAAATAAGGAGGGTGGGTGGGTGGGACAATGTTTCAACAGAGTTATAAGCAACAACTAGCAGTACAAACTCTAAAACAAAAAATATATACTCAGCTCTGTATATTTGCAGATCAGTCTCTCAGAACAGGGAGACAACAGTTTTAACAGAGATCTAAGCAACAATTAACAAACTCTATAATAAAAAAATATACTCAGCTCTGTATATCTGCAGATAGTCTGGAAACAGTCTCTCAGAACACAGGTTCCAGCAATTAAATTTAGTCTGTTACTAAGAGGTTAAATTGTATGCAATTTTTGTAAGGTTCCCATATGAACACTATGCCAGATTATATTTATAATAATTTACAAGAAGGAATATTCCTTTTTCATGCATTTGTGTATTACATCTCCATACTGGGTTTAAGAAATATTGTACATAAACTCATGAACACCATGGTAATATATACTGCATTCCCTGATCATTCTTTTCACAAGTGTGTAGATATGGTACAATTAGTGGCCTCTAGATGCTAAGATATTCCATAGTATGGTAATGCCTGTATGCAAAATATGTACCAAATGATATTTTTAATCATGTAAAATAAACTGAAATATTCTTTGTTGCCAAATGCATAACAATACCATATGACCTCCTATATCTGCATGCAAATACAGTGCCAATTAATATTTCTGGTCATATAAAATGAAGTGAAATGTTAATTTTGCCTACATTTGGCTATTACTTCTCACTATCTAATATCAGAGAATAGTGTTTGAATAAGCATAAATCATGTTTTTCACACTTTTCCTCCACTGCCTAATTATCATCAGCATCATGCCAGCCAGCTGGCCCATTTGTTCCCTATCACTAGAAGTAAATACTGACCAGGAGAGGGCCATCATGGGGGGGGTATTTAGTTAGTTAGTTAGTTAGTTAGTTAGTTAGTTAGTTAGTTAGTTAGTTAGTTAGTTAGTTATTTTTGCTCCTTTGCCTTGACATCCATGTACACACTCAGTTTAGCTGTCAGACATATAAAGAACTGGAAGTGATTGTGTGAAGTGGACCTTATTTTGATGCCTTATTACTGTTTGTAATATGTCTGTATACCTATATTCATTTTGTTTTAAAACTGTGGTTGAATCATCCTTCAATACAGTCCATACTTTCGGTATCAGTTGTAAAATGATGTTATGGTTTGCTTTTTCAGAAGTGCATGAAAATGATCATCAAGAAACTCATGAGCCTTCGACCTGGTTGCAGTTTTTTGGGGGGGCTTGCACTGACCCCAGGAAGAATCTTTCTGAAAGCCTCTGCAAAACATTTACCATACTTATTTTTAATACCATAGTCCATGCAGGTATTGGCCAGATCTCATATCTGTTAAAATAAATCTAAACTCATTTGCATGATTTAAAAGCTCTAGCATATCAATGAGATTAACCTGCCTATGAACACTAACACTGCTCATAACCCCTCTACTCTTAAGAAAATGTTTCCTTGCGGGTTTATGCATGATGTGAGCACCTTGCAGGGATAACCACTTTAATATCTGAGTGTGGTTAATCTTTTCACTACTTTGGTTAG
This sequence comes from Protopterus annectens, assembly GCF_019279795.1. Lineage (NCBI taxonomy): Eukaryota > Metazoa > Chordata > Ceratodontiformes > Protopteridae > Protopterus > Protopterus annectens. The sequence continues at coordinate 897,027,450 of NC_056737.1, forward strand.
CAGCAATGTAGAGCCTTTGCATAGCTCCTAAACCTCCCAGAATTTGTGGAACATAATATATTTTTTTCAGCATACTGTTTATTTTGATGTAAGCACTGTTCAAAAGCAAAATAAAAGTCTCCTTTCAATGTCACATCATTTTTTATTTTGACTCGTATAGTAGAACATTATACTTGCTATGTTTCACAAAAATGTAAACAACTTGTCATGGTGCTTTCTTCAATAAAACATGCTTTTAAATTTCACAACATAAATAAAAGTTTCTATTGTTTTGCTGCATAAAGCCTTATTTTATAAATGTGCTTCAAGCTACTTACAACAGAAATCATAGATAAATACTAGGCTAATGGCCCCATAGTGCCATTTTAAGCCTAGCCAGTAACCTGAGCTTAGATTTAAATCTTGTATCTTATGCTTAGGAGGTGAAAACCTTAACCATTATGCCAAGCCCATCAGCAGTGCATGCTAGTACTACCAATACATGAGCCTAAACACTTTTCTTTAATTCATCAAATATTAAAGGTAGAACACAATTCTTACTGTTTCCAACACATTCACGATTATACTTGATATCAAGCTTACCATCTCTCTCCAATGTGCATTTTCCTTTTTTTTAAATTTCATGTATCATACACTGTATAAAACATAGGTTTGGCAATTTGTTATGCCATAGAGCTTTTGGAGAACATTATCAGAAATCTTCACAGCTATTATATTATAAAAAAGTTTTCAGTTTTTGCTTTGCAATACTTTTCTTTGCTATATTACCAATAAGTTACCCATTTTAACAGATATCACAATGTACTATAGGAATCCTCATCAGAATGTCTATGTCATAGAGGTACACGTAGTATGGATCAGGACTTTCTTTCTGTATCGGGTTTCTAAAATACTAGTTATGGTTACCCCAATGTGATAGCTTTTTCAATGACTGTTCTTAGTTTAGCGTATAGTTAGCCATAACTATGATCAAGCTGTTCCAAAATGCATACCAACTGAAGCATTCAACTAGCAGTTATGCTCCAATCACAGACAGCCAAAGCTCTGGAAATACACAGTCCTACTACCCTTCTTATGATTCATATTACAGCAGAGCTTTCCCATGGCAGAATGAGAGAGAGAGAGAGGGGGATCTGTCTTGGTCAACAACTTGCATCTCTTAATTTTATGTATATTTGTTTCATTCGGGCCCAGATAGTGAATGAAAAGGGGTTGTGTTGACAAGGCCACTTATGTGATAATCAAATAAAAAAATGAATAAATACATACATACATCTCTGAGCGACTGCAGTTTTGAAGCAGGATTACTGACTTGCTGGTATTGATTGAGTAACTTAAAATGGATTACATGTATGCAATATGCTCCATGCTTCTAGTAATATGTTAGCTGGTTGCTCCAGGAGAAGGATATTTTTATCTCCAAATAAAGCTAGTTCAAACATTCATGACAGAATTTGAGCTCGGCTGTAGAAATACTATTTTATGCATTATGGTAGGCTAAAGTAGGAAACACTGATGCATCCCCTTCTCAAAAAGGAGAGACTTCCATAGTAAAGTCCTAGATTAAGGCAGACAAGGATTTTTGTATAATTCATTAGGATTTCATTAAAAGTGACATGCAAAGGGAATCTGAATTGAAATTCAGAAAGACAAAACCTCATAAAAGACCTTCTCAGCATCAAGTGAGAAAGTGATGCAGGTCTTACGCAAGTTATTATACTATGTTACAGCAATAGCAGCCTTTGTCTGCTAAGCAAAGAACTGAGTGTGGGGTGATGGTGCCTGCATACCTCTCAATCTCTTAATGCATGAATTCTGGACAAGCCAAATATAATCAGGGTTCAAATGCCCAAAATCATGGACACAATATAAGTATTGCTCTAAAGCATAGAATGTTGTTAGAATAATATGTTTTGCATTACCATGAAATCTGAAATTCACATGTCTGTAAATATTTTATCTTTAATCCTCAATGATTTGCCAGAAAGCAAAAAAAAAATGAGGAAATTAACATATGAGGTAAAAATCTGAACATTCTGCAGAAATCCAGACAATTGAGAGGTACGGGTGTCTGAGATGTTTTAACCATATGTTTATTTATAATTAGTGGTTCAGACTAAGTTAGAAATTTCCACACATGATTCCAGCAAAAGAGAAAACTTTCCATACTTAAAAATTAATTTGGTGAAAGCCTATTTCCGGGAAGAGAGGAGGAAATAATATAGGATGGTTACAGATACTGGAGTAAATGTAAGACCTCTCAACTGTTTTCATTTTTGTGACACCTATAATTTTATCTCAAAAATTTTAGATTTGACTGACTGGGGAGATGATTGTTTTGAGTTATGCTACAGAATCGGAATTGCCTAGACATAGTAAAGCCTTGCTGTGTCTAATTATGGTGGCTGCCAAAAAAGCAATTACTAGAAAATGGAAATCAAAGTCTAGACCAATTTTATTAGAAGTAGAGAATACAGTAACAGAGATAAACAACCGTAATTGGTATCTTTAGAAAAGGGAACTAGCAAACTACCCAGGAAAAAATTGGAACTGTGGGAACAATATATGCAGAGCAGGAACAATGTTTAAGAGGCAGAATTTGAATGAGCCATATAATGCTTAACTGACAATGACTGGATGGTTTATAAGTGATGTATAATGTTTACAACTACAGTTGTTTCAATGATGTCTGTGATGTAAACTGTTTGCAATTAAAGTGATATAATTTTGTATGTTTTTCATTTATATAAATGTAAGATTGCCTTTGTCATATGTGTAAATTTAATAAAGATGTTTGGAAAAAGAAATCCTCAAATCATCCTAAAACTTGGCATGATTATGAAGTTTTAAGTTAACAGTGACAGTCTTTAAATGTCCCCACTATGAGAGCCATTTCCTCAATTATTATTATTATTATTATTATTATTATTATTATTATTAGTATTATTAGTATTATTAGTATTATTATTATTTCACTTTGATGAATTAGTTCCACTTTAGAGAAGGGCACAGATGTGGAAGACAAATCTTGCAGTGGTAGAAAAGGAAGACAAAGACCATGGAGGAAGGTATGAAACTGGAGTTAATTTGGTAGATCTGCATTTGAAAACATATTAGTATAGTGAATATCTAAGATGTTAATCAAGCTATCTGGGCTGCATTCTAGTTGGCTGTTACTGTAATATGAGGTAGCTGTAGTGTATAGTGTATTTGAAGCATGGACCTCTGCACAAGGCTTCTACAGTTCTGAGTCTGTGCAGTACTATAGAATCCTAAACAGTTCCATCGAAATTTTCCTTCTCATTAATAATGACAGAGTAGTTCCTAAGACGTAAGATAAATGATTTGAGGAAGGGTTCCTGCTTGACTTATAAGGAAGCTAGATATTTTTGAATGGCTAGAACTGCACAACTTCTAGAATGTAGCACCTTTCCTGTCTAATTGTAGTCTACCCTACCCCAAACAGAGCAGGTTGCTGGAAAAGTAGCCTGGCATTCTCAAAAAGGCATTTGAATAAAATCCAAGACATAACACTTATGTCAAGGATTTTATTTATTTATTTGTTTGTTTGTTTGTTTAATTAATTGATTACTTTTTGTAAAAATAAACACAGTCTAATACATTTCATTGCATTAATTAAATTATTTCACAAAAGTACATTCTGTGGCTTACTTTGTGCGCAGTGCTTGGCTACACTCTTGTGATTAAACCATATTTTCAAGTGTGAGTGGACATATTTATATAGTTTTTTGTTGATGGTGGAATTATGTGACCTTATGGCAGTTTTTACTCAAGAGAGTTACAAGTTGACAGTGTAGGCATGGATTGAGAAGTACACAGGTAATCAACTGATAACGTAAAACCCAATTATCTAATATTGTCAAGATTTTTAAAAATAAAAAGATAGTCAGTCACTGTCTACTTTATCTTCATAAATTTAACTTCTACCCTAGGATTAATTTATTCATTTGTTCATTAACTAGACTGATCCAATAATCTCTTTCAGTCATGACCTGGGTCAGAGGTAAAGATAGTGCAACACACAAAAACATTTATCATAACATAAAAATGCATAAAAGTCTGATTACAAAATACAGCAGTGTACAATTAAAATAAGAGATTAGCATAATGACCCGGAAGCAGAGTTATGACTCACCGTAAGTACCCCAATAATTCTGTAACAAGTACAAAACCCAGGACTCAAATTATGCAAACAGGTGAAGATATTTTAACCAAACCGATTACCTTAAAGCAGTTATATTTATCCAAATTAGAGAATTGGGCCCTTAATTTACTTTGAAATTTATTCAAGTTTGGTTCATTCTTAATAGCTGGTGTCAGCCGATTCCAGCAAGTTGAAACAATCTTTCTCACTATCATGAGGCCAAACTATGGTTCCATAAGGGTGAAGGCATCTTTCTCACATGATCTAAATGTGTAATTAGATTTTGTCAATTAATCTGTTGTAAAGGGGATAACAGTATTTTCTGCTCACTAAGTGAAATCTGTGGTGGTGGTGCTGCGGTAACATTGTCACCTCACAGTAAGACGTTGTCTTGTTCGATTCTCAGCTAGAGCGTCTTCTGTGTGGAGACATGCGTTAATGGGTGTACCTTTGTTGAAGGTTGTGCATCAGGGCTGGCAACTCGGTACGCAAAAATCTGCTGCCAATCATTAGCGGACCGGAGTTCCGCTGTGGCGACCCCTAACCGGGAAAAGCCTAAAGACACAACAACTAAGTGAAATTTAAAGAAGGCTAGAAGTACTATGGGTTTTCCAGTAACAGGGACCATTTTGCCTTATAGACAGATATAATGAAACACTGCTTTTACAAACATGTCTGTGGTAGAAGCAACTGCACTAAACCTGTTGTAAAACATCTGCATTGTTTTAAACAACAAGCAGGATGTCCTATGCAGCACTGCAGCTGATTATTTGCAGTAAATCAGAATGCACGTAAATAAAAACGAATTCCAGGTGAAAGTAGCAGGCACACCTCTCAACTGTCCATATTTTCCCAGATTGTCCAGATTTTTGCTTCGTATTTATGTTCTGTTCCTAGAGGGCGGCCACGGTGGTGCAGTGGTTAGCATTGCCGCCTCACAGCAAGAGGTTCTCCGGTTCGATCCTTGGCTGGGGTGCCTTCTGTGCGGAGTCTGCATGTCCTCCCTGTGGTCGCGTGGGTTTCCTCCGGATGCTCCGGTTTCCTCCCACATCCCAAAGACATGCTGTAGGTGGATTGGACACTCCAAATTGGCCCTAGGTGTGCGTGTGAGTGTGCCTTCTGTGGAAGGTTGGGCGCCGGGCTGGCAACTCGACACCGTAAAACTCCACTGCCATTCAGTGTGCGGACAAGGCGATCCGCTGTGGCGACCCCTAACCGGGAAAAAGCCGAAAGTAGAAGAAGAAGAAGATTTATGTTCTGTTCCTCATAAAATTTGTGATTTTCTTGCAAATCATTGAAGACTGAACTAACTACATAGTACTAAATAATGACATACATTTGAGTTTCAGACGTCATATCCTTCAGAAAATTGATAATAATTCAGAACATGTTATTCTAGCAACTTTCTAAGTTTATGGGAGCAATATTTAAAATTTGTCCCTATTTTGGGGCCTTTTTTCCCTTGCTATTTCTTTCTCCAGAATTCAAGTGCTGAGAGGTTGAGAGGTATGGTAGTAAGTATAGCAGGAACATGACTTACAAGAGATATTTGACGGTGTGATCTACACTTGTCAGCAGTAGCCTTCCTGTTAAGGCTGAGAAGGAGTTTGACTCTATAGACTAGGATTGCCTATGGGAGATACTGAAGTTCATTAACATGCCAAAACCTTTTTAATGCTGTATCCAGGCTTTACTTGTGAGCCCCCAAACTGCAGTTACAGCTAAGAATGGAGTGTCATCCTCATTTTTCCTCACATGAGCAACCCAACAAGACGGCCCCTTGTCTCCAGCCTTATGTTTTGCTAGAAGATGCACATCTAAACAGAGCACTAAATAATTATGTGGAGGTTGAGAGTTGGAATCTGTTAGAGGAAGAAACCAAGGAACTGTTTTAGCTGATGACTGCATGGATTTTTCTCAGAGCACTATTTGGGATGACCAGTGCTTAGTTCAACTATTCCATGAATTTTCTAGTCTATGTGTACTGAATCTCAACCCAGATATATCAGATGCCTTTGGCATCAACACTGTTACACAGAAACAAAGAGTCTCAGCCAAGCCTCTTCCCTTTAGATGTTGTATAAGCTACCACGAGTATGTAGGTCTAGTGCTACACCCTGAGCCACATGCGAAGATTGGTTGCAATTTATTGCCTATGTGAAATAAGTTATTCTTATGGGTGCACTCTTTGTATAGGCTGCATCTACATCTTATGGGATGGTAACCCTTATTTAAATATGTATTGCATCCTACTATATTCCTTGTATGTACATGGCACAAAAGCATTTTTTCTTTACTATCCGACTTTAAATGAAATAACCATAGAAAGAGAATAAGGTCTTGGACCAAAATACATGGGGCTTGGTACACCTGACTGTCACTTATTTAACATGGGCTTCACCATTTTTGCAGCTAATTAAACATGACTTTGATAGACTCCTAATATGGGCTAAAGACCAAAATACTAGAGGTTGAATAACCTTGAGCAACTGTTTGGCTTGAAAGCAAGCTTCCTAAAGAACATAAATCCTGGCTTCATATTTCTGAAACTTGAGCAAGTTAATAAACTCCATAGAGCATCTCTCTGGAGTTCCCCATACTCATCTGTGGGGTTTCCCCATGCTGTTAGTTGATGTGCATCCAATACAGTCAGAGGGCTGCAATCTGAAGACCAGGCATTGGTTAAAATACCTAACAAAAGGGATTGATTATAAAAGAGAATCTGTTTCCTTCTGCTATCTTCAGAATAAATGGGGAGTACCAGTTAAAGATCACTGGAAATACATAACTCTTAGATACTCCATCTTAACAACTTTCCATACCCAACAATACCTATATTACACCATTGTCAGTTCTTTGGTAGAGACACATGCCCCCAAGAGAGTAATTAAAATTTGCCAGATCTTTACTACAAGCTAATCTCTCAGGATGTATTAAAAATTAAAAATGTATTAAAGAAAAATGTTAAATGCTTGGATCCTCAAGAGAATGCATCTGTGATGGAAAGCTTATGGTGTGGAATACTTAGAGCAAAGAAATGGCCATATGTCAATGGAAAGCCCATGTTATTCTAGCTAGGAGGATATTGGTTGCCTGAAGATAGTTTACACCAGCAACCTCAGTTGGGGGCACTGTTGTAAGGTGTGTGGATTTCTAAAGTTAGATTATCTTCCACAGTTTTTTGGCATGCTATTCAGTTCTGTAAATCTGGTCAGATCTGTGGGACATGCTAGCTAGGGCACTGGCTGTAAATCTTCCTCTCACACATTCATTTTGGTACTGTCTGACAACATACTATTATCCACGGGCTTGGAATTCAGAACATGATTTAATGTAGTGTCAGTCGTGAGAACTTATATTGCTAGTGCATTGAATGACTTGAGATAACTATCCTTCAAGAAGCTTAAAAGAAGGGTTTATAAAGCAAGGCTTTTAGAGGGAATCCATATGCACTAATGGACTATGCATCTTCCTCACGTACATTCATCCATTTTAGATTGTGCTGGTTCTCACTATTAAGAGAATGTTATGGGTAAGACCATTTATTCATGGTGTGAATCCACTTAATTATTACTAACACCCACCTTGGATGGATTGTGACATTTCTTTTAAAACCTTTTAGTCACACATTTAGGACAATTACTTTGCAGTTCATTACACTTAACTATTTATGTTACACGTTTGATGTTAGACAATATTATGCCAAATATACTTGCTTTTTTACATTTCTGGCTAATAAAGAATTGGAAAATAAAAAAGTGTAATCTGCACTTGAGCCTGACACTGCTAATTCGTTCCTCTTCATACTACTGTGAACCTTTTGAACCACCTGTGGGTACTCTCCTAAGAAACTGCTGATCCACTTCTGGCTGAAAGCAATTTCAGCTGCTCAAAACATTCTGCTGCTCAGATTTCCTTGCTGTGTGTTTTGGAATATAAAATGGCTGTGAATCCTTAAAAGTAGATAATAACTAATAGTTTGTACTGCATGTTTGCAAAGGAAGCTATATTCCTCCTTTGTCTATGAATTGCTGTGTTTCACAGAAGTACGCCAGTGACATAATGCATAGGTGAATTCTGCTGTCATCACCAGCATGCTGTGTACATTTGCTCATATATGCAAACTGGGCATGTCCAAGTGTTACCAACTACATGATCTTCAGGTACACTATGTATGATATCAAGTCCTATGCAAGAGATAAATCTCAGGCTGCTCTCTCGGCTTTCTATAGATCTGGGATGATGGTGACCACATGTCTGGTGTGCAAATGAGAGCAAAATTATGCAGGATCTCTGCCTCTGCCAATTCAGGGAGTGACTATTGGGACTTTACACAGGTCTTTTCAGTAAGGTAGATACCTGGCTTGACCTGGCAGACCAGCTGTCCAGGGGAACCCACATTAGATATACCACTTGGCAGTGCAGAGACTTGTGCAAAATCTGCGTTGCCCTAATCTTCCAGACATGGGAAACAGAGATGAGGCAGGAATGCTCTGAATGATATGATAAGTATTTTACATTTATGCTGATTCTGCTGTTTACATTACTTCCTTTAATATACTTTATACTGTTTTTCAGAGGGCTGCTAATATTATTTCCTCTGACAGATGCTAGAATAACCCAGGTTAGCTGCTGTGGTAACTGTATGTCAATTAGTTATTGAGCAGGGCACAGGGCTGTCCCTTTGTCTGTGACCACCATTCCCTGCTTCTGCATTATTACACAAAACTGTCATGCTGTAGCTGCTTCATCTTCATTGCACCTGTGTTAGTGCACCCACCTCCACTCAATTATATGTGATGTATCCATATTCATCAAGGATACCCACACCTCCAGGTTGGTGGCAACGCACGAAGCATCGGAAACCATCCAGGTGCAATTAACCATAGGCAAAACTGCTCTACAATTTGTAGCATGCTACAGGCCATCCTCTCAAACTCAGGAACCCCACACAGCCTTCCTGAAGACACTGGAGGGTATAAATGTATCTCCAAACACCATTATATTGGGTGACTTCAACTACCCGAATATAGACTGGGAACATTACTCAAGCCCCAACTTTCTAGTCCAAAGGTTCCTGGAGTTCATAAATTCAAATGCCATAGAACAACTAGTCACTGTTCCCACAAGAGGAAAAAATATACTAGATCTCATCATCACAAACATGGGGACAAAATGCTCCACACCAGAAGTATATCCCTCATTGGTGAGATCAGATCACAAACTTATCTCACTGGAAATCCACATCCCGCCCCCACCCCAAACAAAAAAGACCACAGTGAAGAACTTCTCTAAAGCAAAGTTCACACTACTCAAGACTGGTGTGGTATCCTTTAAGGCCCCCGAGCCAGTGGAAACCACAACCCAAGCTGCGGAAGCCCTTACAAATGCCTTCTACGAACACCTCCAGGACTGCATGGATCAGGCAATCCCTAATAAAACCAAGACTCTTTCCACCAAGGGCAAACGTCCAGTCTGGTGGACCCCAGCCATAAACAAACTTTACAATAAGAGGAGAAAGCTGTTACATGATAGAGCAAAATCCATAAAAGAGAAGACACCCTTGATCATTATTAGTAAAAAAATACGAGCACTCATAAAATCATCCAAGGCCAACTTTGAGAGAAAAATTGCAATAGATTCAAAAGACAATCATAAGGCCTTCTTCAGCTATGTTAGAAACCTGGGTGGAAACTCCCAGATATGCGCAGAATTAGTCCAAAATGATACAAAAATCACTGAACCCACAGACATTGCCAACATACTGGCAGACAGGTTCAGTGCAAACTTCACCCCCTTCTCCCCAAAAGGAGAGATAACTATCCCAGCGGAGTGTAGCCTCCCAGACATCTCAAATGCGCAGGTGAAAGCTGCTCTCTCTAAAGCTAAAAACACAGCATCAATGGGACCGGATGGTGTCCCTGGCTGTGTGCTACACGAACTCAACGAGGAACTAAACCCGCATATAAGGCAGCTGTTTAATCTTAGCCTTACCACAGGATACGTGCCCAAGGAGTGGCGTACGGCAACTGTGGTCCCACTCCACAAAGGCGGTACCTCTACGGACCCTGGTAATTACCACCCCATAAGCTTAACAAGCCTGGTCTGCAAAGCTATGGGGAGGATCATAATGGAACTCATAAACAAAGACATAGGGGAATTGCAGACATTGGACCCGACCCAGTTTGGCTTTGTCAAGGGCAGATCATGCCTTTTGAACTTGGTCGACTTCTTCGAAACAGTCACCAAGGCCATTGATGAGGGAAAGGCAGTCCATACAGCCTACCTTGACCTTGCAAAAGTTTTCGACACAATACCCCACTCAGGTATTATAGAGAAACTTACCAGCTTAAATGTAAACCCATATGTCACAAGATGAGTTGCAAACTGGCTAAAGGACAGAACCCACAGGGTTAGAGTTGCTGGCACCATGTCAGACTCCAAGCCAGTCACAAATGGTGTCCCACAGGGCTCAGTCCTTGGCCCCCTGTTGTTCAGCATCTACTTCTCAGAAGTACAGGCAAACATAGGAGGACTATGGCTGACAAAGTTTGCAGATGACTGCAAACTGGGCGCCATAGTGGAAAGTACATCGGACACAGATATCCTTCAGAGGGGTCTCACGGAAACTGATAACTGGCGCCAGAGCCATGGCCTGAAGTTAATGCCAAAAAATGTATAGTCATACCCTTCGGGAAAAACAAGGTAACCCCAAGCTACCATATAGGTGGCAATCCATTAAGCACAGAAGAGGTTATCAGGGACCTGGGGACCCAGGTTGACAGTGGCCTTTTGACACTCACATTGCTAAAGTGGTTAGAAAGACCTTCTACATTGCCCACCTGATCATGAAGGGATTCACATCCAGGTCAAGTGAGGTCATTGTCCCCCTGTACTCTTCACTTATCAGACCAATGATCGAGTACAATTCCCCATTTGGGATGTATCTCACCCGACACCTGCAGCAATTGGAGAGACCCCAAAAGTTCCTCACCAAAAGGATAAAGGGACTCCAAAATCTGTCATATGCTGCCAGACTGAAGAAACTCCAGCTCTATTCAGTCGCATACCGCCTGCTCAGAGGTGACCTGTGCCTGACATACAAGGCCGTCTCCAACCCGGAATTAATGGACATGCTCCACCTCAAAAAATCCAAATCTACCAGATCCACTAGAGCAAGCGACTTAAACCTTAGCACGGATATAAATAGGACATGCTGGAGGGATAGATTTGTCACCCAGAGACTCCCTATGCTGTGGAATAAAATCCCGGTCCATGTGTGGCAGAGCACCTCGCTGGCTCTGTTCAAGAGAAATCTTGACCGGTGGATGGGAGATCGTAGGTTTACCCCGAGAATCATCTCTGTGTCACTGCTGGACAGAGGCACAACAAACTAATGGGCACAGTATTTTTTAACATAAGGGGTGGCGTAAGCCACAAAACCTTGGGCTAGACTTATAAATGCCTTAGGGCAGATAGCCTAGTATAAACCTATGAACCTATGAACCTATATATACCTGTGGTAGTGCAGCCTTCTTTCCTGTATGTGGGTACTGGAACCTGTTGTTGATTCTACATATGTGTGCACACTAATGTAGTTACATTTTGGGCTGTAGGATGCATTCCATACTTCAGCTTGCTTGCACACTTATGCACTGCACAGTTTTGCATTAGCATCTAGGTAACAGTCAGACATGTATGTGTTATGTGACAGCTTACTGTATGCATCATGTAATGGCTTGCCTATCCATTTTGCCTTTCAGCAAGGACAGAAAATGAAGAGAATTCTGCCAGTTACCACATGATATAGCAGCGTTTGTTAGTAAAGCGGGGTTAGTGGTATCTTCTGTACTCTCCTGTAGTGTGTCTTGCATACAGTCTAGGGGCCCTCATCACTGATGTCATGCTTCTAGTCTTGTCTCCTTTCTGCAGGTCATTATATTCCACCAGTGCTGCTTGTACACCAGCCAGGGCCCACTGCTGCCATGGCCAAGGCTGCATTTAAGGTCAATGAGTGAAGAGGGAGGGTTTTGATGGGGAAGGGGCTGGCTCATCCAGGGCAGTAGCCCACCTCAGTCACTATCTCCTGCTACACTAGAGCATGTGCTGGAGAGAGCAGTTGACATAGCAATTGCATGATGAGCTGCAAGGTGCCAGCACTTCCTGCAGAGGGTATCACCCTCACTGGACCAGATTACTAATGCCATCAGTTCCCCCAAGGTGCGTTTGGCCCATGCCACTGTCCACCTGTACTCAGGATCCTACCTTAAAGGTCTCAATAAAGTTCCAATGGGCTAGTCAGAAACTGGCAGGCTGTTCATAGCTCCACTCACTTTCCAGCCATTTGTTTACCCTTTGTCTGTTTATGTGTTTTCAATTTCTCCCCCTTTGAGTGTCTTTATCTACCCTTCTCCATCTGTGGCCTGCTATGTGTTTCCGTATGCTCCTCCCTGACTAACCTTCCCCTCCATTCCTCTGCATTAAGCCTTTCTTACCCTTTCTTCTCTTCTCCCTCTTTATATATAAAATGGGGGCATATCCCCGCAAAACATATATAGTATCTTCCATCTGCCTTTATTTTTCTTATAGATCTGCCTCTGCTTGCTTCTCTGTTTGCCATAATATTTCTCTTGATTTCCTGTTCTTCTATTTTTACTCCTTTTATTAAACCAATAAGGTGTCCCGTTTGCTGGGACCTGTTCACAGGTCTAACCACAACTCATATATATTTTTAACTTAGAAGTGCACAGAGGCAGTCAAATAAAACAAGTTACAGCTTGCATTACTTACTGTGTCTTTTGTGCCTGTTCTCACAAATTACATGCATTATAGTATGAGAACATTGCCTTGTCCTTCTTTACACTCTAGGCAACACTGACCTGCTTCACTTAAGAAATTTCCTTTCAGTCTCTTCTAGCTCCCTGTAGTGTAGGTATCTTATTAGGTTCATAGGTTCATAGGAGGTTACTAGGCTAATGGCCCTAGAGCCTTTACAAACCTAGCCATGTAATACCTGTATTTCCTAACTGACCATGGTTAGATGGTTTGACTGTTTGCAGAGTGTGTCTGTAATCAGCACCTTCTGCCACTGTCCATGAAGACATAGGTGCTACCCCAGAGATGAATTAATGGGCTCTCATCCAGTTGTCCAGGATGCACTCCATCATCATCATCATCGTCTTTCGGCTGTTCCTGTTAGGGGTCGCCACAGCGGATCTTCTGTTTCCATTTCTTCCTGTCCTCTGCATCATGCTCTTTCACATCAACCGCCTGCATGTCGTCTCTCACCACATCCATAAACCTTATCTTAGGCCTTCCTCTTTTTCTCTTACCTGGCAGCTCTATCCTTAGCATCCTTTTCCCAATATACCCAACATCCCTCTTCAGCACATGTCTAAACCAACGCAATCTCACCTCTCTTGCTATGTCCCCAAACTGTCCAACCTGAGCTGACCCTCTAATATACTGATTCCTAATCTTGCCCATCCTAGTCACACCCAGTGCAAATCTTAACATCTTTAACTCTGCCACATCCAGCTCTGACTCCTGCCTTTTCGTCAGTGTCACTGTCTCCAACCCATATAACATAGCTGGTCTCACTACCCTCTTGTAGACCTTCCCTTTTACTCTTACTAGTACCCATCTGTCACAAATCACTCCTGACACTCTTCTCCACCCATTCCACCCTGCCTGTAATCTCTTCTTCACCTCTCTTCCACACTCACCATTACTCTGAGCTGTTGATCCCAAGTACTTAAACTCATCCACCTTTACCAACTCTGCTCCCTGCATCCTCACCATTCCTCTACCCTCCCTCACATTTACAGACATATATTCTGTTTTAGCCCTGCTGATCTTCATTCCTCTCCTCTCTAAAGCATATCTCCACCTCTCCAGGGTCTCCTCAACCTGGTCCCTACTCTCACTACATATCACAATGTCATCTGCAAACATCATAGTCCATAGGGCCTCCTGTCTGATCTCATGCACTTAAATAGGGTAATTGAGGGGCTCTGCTTAACATAAACTGGGAGTTTAGTCCAGATTAACAGCAGTCTCTGGGAGACATATCTGTCTCTCCAGTATATATTGTTTAAGTCACAGGCTAGGTTGAGATCTCTGGAGCGAGTAACTCTTATGCCATTTGATTTTTGGATGTGCAGCATTTCCATTATGGCAGAGTCAGAGACTGCTCTGTACGCCAGGCACAGTTTGCCTCTCAGCAGTCTGTAGGGCACAGAGTACAGTGACAGGGCTTTCAGACTTTCCATATTGGTCATGTTTTGGAGTCCCTGAATTCTCTTGGTCAGGAACCTCTGTGGTCTGTCCAGCTGCTGCAGGTGTCAGGTGAGGTACCTGCAAAATGGAGCTTTGTACTCTATTAGTGGTCTGATGAGGGTGGAGTACAGAGGAGTTATAACATCCTTGATCTTGGAAGCAATGCCCTTATGTATGAGGTGTGCAACGTAAAAGGCTTTCCTTACCACTATGGACAAGTGATGATTGAAGTTTAGACTGCTATCAACTTGTTTTCCCAAGTCACACACAACTGGGTTTGAGCTTGGAGGGGGTACTGTCTATATTATAATTTTCAGGGACTACCACTTTGCAAAAGGGGACAATGATGCACCTTTTTGCATTTAGTTTTAGGCCATGGCTTTGGGATTAATCATTTGTCTGTGTTAACCCCTCCTGTAATTTGCTAATATCTTTAGGGGATTCAGTGATTGCTCCTAGTTTGCAATCATCTGCGATCTTAGTAAGCCATAGGCTGTCTACTTTTGCCTGGGCTTCTGAGAAATAGATTCCAAACAGTAGGGGGCCCTGCACAGAACCCTGTACTTCCCCACTGATAACTCTTCTACTGGTGAAGGTGGAATCCTCAACTTTGACAGTATTGGTTCTGTTGGTGATGCAATTTGGCTGCCCATCTAGTGACATATGGGTTAATCCCCAGCAGGGAAAATCTTTCAATGATACCTGAGTGGAATATTATATCGAAAGCCTTGGCTAAGTCAAGATAGGTGGTATGTTTTGCTTTGCCTTTGTCCAGGGCTTTGGTGACATTTTCAAAGATGTCCACCAGGTTTAGTAAACATGATCTATGATTAACAAAGCCAAACTGGGTCAGATCAAGAGTTTGAATGTTGCTTGTGTCCTTGTTGATAAAGTCCACGATGATTCTTTCCATGGCCTTGCAGATAAGGCTGGTTAGGCTTATCAGTCTATAGTTCCCAGGGTCGGCTGATGGACCCCTTTTGTGCAAGGGCTTTACAGTTGCTGTTCTCCACTGTGCAGGAACAAAGCCAGTCCTCAGGCTATGGTTAGATTCCCAAGTGGATCCACTAGGTCATGTTTTAGGTTGTTTAGTAAGCAGCCTGGGATGTTATCTGGTCCCATAGTGGCCGTGTTTTTGTCCTTGGGGACAGTGGATATGACCTGCTCATTGGAGATACAGAGAGAGGACAGGTGTCAGGTATGCTTTGGGTTATGGCTGGTGGGGACAGGAGGGGTGAAGTTTGCACCAAATCTTTCAGCTAGCAGGTTGACAATTTCCTCAGGGTCAGTGTGAGTGGTACCATCCACTGTGAGTTTGGCACATAGTTGGGGACTCCCTTTTAGATTTAGTAGCTAAAGAATACCTCATGACTGTTTTAAGCTAGAGAAGCTAATTTAGCCTCATAACTAGCTTTAGAGAATTTTACCAGATATCTAATTTGCTTGTTCAAGCTGTGGAGGGCATTCTTTCTCTGCTGACTAAGTTCCTTCTTGTTTTTAAATATCAGTTTCTTCCTTTTGTTATATAACCTGTTTATGCTCGAGGCCTACCAGGGTGGTTTGTTTTATGGCAGGACTTGGTTTTGATCCTGTCAGGTACAGCAGAGTAAATCCAGTTATTTAAGTGGTTTTCTACTCCTCTGCATAGGAGTCATTGTTGGCAATGTTAGCAGTGGGTTTGAAAGATTTTTAAACCATTGCTTAGTAGGCTATAGTTTGCTTTGGAGAACTTCCTCATTTTTATTGTTCCTGTGGAGGTGTCAGGTTTGATCATTACTTTGAATGAGACAAATTTGTGGTCTGACCTTACTAGAGGGGGAAGAACAGAGGGGGTAGTGCAGCGATCCTCAATATTGGTGAGTACTAAGTCCAGAACATTTGAGCCCCTTGTGGGGGTGCAGACTAACTGTTCCAGAGCATTTGTAATAACAAAGTCCATGAACCTCAGGGCAATTGAGCTTTTGCTCATGTACATCACCCACTCAACAAAAGAATGGTTGAAATCCCCCATGACCAAGGTGTTTGGCTGCATAGTGAGTGACTCAAGCAATTCAAGGTAGATGGTGTGCTTCTCTTCTCATGGTTCATAGCAGGGAACCTGTAGCTAGCAATTATGTGGTAGGTGTTTTACTTATAGTTACTTGGACCTGGAGTAGCTCAAGACAGTCGTACTGTTTAACTAGTCTTGAGGTGTATCTGGATTTAACGTAGATGGATACACCTCCACCTATGGTTCTTTCATGCTTGTTTTGAGGTCTGAACATGTGAAAAGCATTGTAGCCTTGCACAGCTGAGGTGCTCTCTGTGGGCTTGAACTATGTCTCAGTGACTGCACAGATGTTAGCATCTTCCAAGGTGAGGAAAGCTTCCAGGGAGTGTAGTTTCCTGCTTAGACTGCTATCATTAAGCAGTATAACCTTGAGTTTGTCTGTACTGGATTTTTTAAGTTGGAAGTTTTGTTGTTTTGGTATTGCCTAAAAAAGGCACTATGGGGAAGGCAAGTGTCTTTGGCAGTATTTGAAAGCCTAGAGGAGAGAGGTGAAGACTATCTCTGGCAAGGCAGCATGGTCTGTTGACCATGTCTTTCCAAGCTGACAGATGCTCAATCCCCCTGGATTGACACCAGAAGCTAAGACAACTGTTGAAGTGAATCATTTTTTGTTTATATTATGACATCATCTTGGGTTATAATAGAATGCCGCTTTGGGCTAGGGACATATCTGCCTGGGACACATAATCTGGAAGATCAGTCACGTCTATCTTCATATAGTCCAGGGAGATATGTCTGAAGTCATTCTCCCCAACATGTACTATGACAGAGTCATAATGGTAGTTGTTGGTGAGTGACATGAGTGCGTGCATGATTTGATGGATCTGGCACATGACAGGCAGCTGACCATGACCTTCTCCTTGTTCAGCCTGGTGTGGGGACATCTGTGTGTCTCACTATGGAACCTGCAATGACCAGGACACTTGGTTTTGAGGTATTCTGCCTTAGAGGCTTATTTGCTGAGGCACTGATATGTGTGTTGTTATGCATAGTAGATTTTGGTCCTGCTCTAGTATGTGTGAGTTGTTTGCATTTGGGAGGCCTCTGGTCTTTTGGTAGGCTCTCAGCGAGTACCTCTGCATATGTGGCTTATGTTTTATGACCTTATCTTGTTTGAGGGGAAAGGTGTGTTTGCTGGCAACCTGTTTGATGTGTTGTTTATTTTTACATGAGAGGATTGATTCAGTCTAATAGTATAGTTACATCTCTCACATACTGTATTTGTTTGCTGTATGAGCAAATTGTTGTCAGTATACATGAGGCAATTCCTATATTGCCTCTGCATGCCCATATCAATCAGGTTGGTTGGAGAAATGTTGGGAAACTGACTGTCCATTGTAGCGGGTTAAACCATAAGTACTGTTAGAAGGTGGGCAAGTTAGATCAGCTTTTGCTCTAGAGATAGCAAGGGGACTTGTTCTATTGAGGATTAGTCATTAAAAAGTATGGCAATGCTGCTCTGTGCTCAGCTGAGTTGTCGGCAGTGCAGCAGGGAAGCCTGGGAGGGTTCCACTGACTATTATCCAGGGAAAAAGTTGTATCTAGGAGTTTGCATCTATACAGCATGCCGCTAACTCCTGTTGCATGGTGTACAGCTATGGGCAACCGTAGGGCTTAAAAACAAGCAAATTTAAACAGTTTTAACACAAACTACGAATAGGAAAGCCCCACACATAGCAATCCACAACTAAGATGGGAACCTGAGCAACACGCTTCTGCCACAAAGATGCAGGGATGCCCTCTAATGTAAGATGGATGGTTTTAGTGCTCAGGTGATACCAAACAGTTTAGATTCAGCAAGTCTGAATCTAGCCTCTGTTATTTAAGGCAGAAATAGCAATGATAGAAAGTGCAGAACCAGTAAAAATGAAGCAGCAGTTCAATAAAATACAGTTCACAAAGTGCAATAAAATACAGTTCACAAAGTGCAATACAGGCTTAAATTATACTTATTTTTAGAAGATTTCAGTGGATGCCTTGGATTTCTGTTCAGATGCACTCCAAACCTTTGGGTAAGAATGCCAAAGTCTGAGCAACTCCAGTAAACTAAGCCACTTCTTTATTCACTTCCTTACTTCTATCAATTTCCCTCATGGCTCTCTCTCTCTAACTATATCATAAACATGCTTTTCTGTCACTTGATATTGCAATTCCTGTTTGTATTATACTAACTTCCCTTTAATTTCTCTATAAACTGGTTAACATTTCTCTAAATATTAAATAATTATCATATAACTTGCGTCTATTCTTAACCAATATTTTCATATTATGTATAATTTGGTTTAATTATTTAAACTGCAGATGTTTTTTGCATTATTTTCAAAGATTGCAAAATTATTCTTCTTAAAATGTTTTTAATACTTTGGAGTGTTTCTCTTTAGGCATCCACTGAAAATTGACTTCTACCCAGTCAGACTTTCCGGGTAACTAAATGTCAGTAAATACATAAGTAATTGAATATCCTAGCACTATAAATCTCTCCATAGCCAACCCGGTAAATATGGGTATGTGACGAAGGGAGGCATTGCCATCTGTGTCAGAGAGAATAGGCAGTGCATATGTGACATATGCCAACACAGTTAGTTGGAGTTTTGCAAAGAATTTTGTGTCAGTTGACTATCACAGTGATTTGTATGGGTGCTTGTGTTAAACATGTATCAACAGTGTTACTATAATTGATTAATTGTTTATGTTTAAACAAAGAATTATGGAAGCAAAGAGTAGAAGTTTCTCAAAGTGCGTCATTTTTTTTCCACTCCGTACTAGTCTGTGGCTTTATCTCTGTGGTGTGCAGGTCCCTAGTTTTACTGATGTAAACAGCTTTTTACTTCTACTCAGCATTTAAACTGCATTTACCTCACTTGGAAGGGCTTTGTATGCTGCTGCAACTTATTTGTGGGACTTTGGTTTTAAAAGCAAAGTGTCTTCCCTCAAGAATGCGTCTACCTTTTTTACTGATACTGCTCCAACTCCTGGAATTATCTCTGTGCTCTATTGTATAGCCAGTTTATACTAAAGTTTTAAAAGCAAAGTGGCTTCCCTCAAGACAGCGCCTTACCTTTAGTGATACAGCTCCAACTCCTGGAATTACACCTGTGCTCAATTGTACAGCCAGTTTATACTAAAAGTTTTAAAAGCAAAATGGCTTCTCTCAAGACTGGGCCTTACCTTTACTGATACTGTTCCATCTTCTGGAATTATGCCTGTGCTCTATTCTATAGCCAATTTATACTAAAAGTATGTTCTAAGCTCATACCACAAATTAGACTTATTTGTCTACTGTACAGGATACCTGCATACCACTGAGACCCCCCCTCACCTGTTTAGAAACCTTGCCTCTGTCTCTCTCTCTCTGCCATCTATAAGTTAGTCGCTACCCTAGTGTGTAGTTTCTCTCAGTTAGCTATACTCTTTTGTTTTTCTGTTTGTGGTTTCCTTTTAATTGTTTTTATCTTATGGTGAATACCTGTGTATATCTCACTATAACATCTCTTCCCTCTCTGTCTACACCTCTTCTACTTACCTGCTGACTTTCACTGTGTGCTCCTTACTGTTTCCCTCCTGGCCTGCTGATCGTTTCTAGTGGTGACTGCCGTGGGATTGTTTCTTGTGGTGACTGCTGTGGCCCTCCCAAACCTCCTTCCTTTATACCTAACCACCCAATCCCTCCCACCTCTAACTCCACCCCTTTCTGACTGCTAGAACATTCTAAACACCTTAACCCTCCTCTATGCATCACTTCATAGTTTAGCCTGCTACAAATCCTCCTTCTTCCTACATATCTCCTACTCCCCCTACAGGTTGTTTCACCTAAATTCTACTTCAGCTGTCTAAAAGGTCCAACTAACCTTTAACTTTTCCATTATCAGGGCAACACTTTAAAAGCAGTAGCTTGCTCTAGGAATCAGCGTACAACTGTTAGTCCTGAAGCATTTTTTTTATAGGTCCATCAGGATCCCACTGCCCCCTGTTGTTCCATTTCCATGCAGAGTAACGCATCCCTGCTTGGTGTAGTGTGGTGCCTGACATGGCACGGCTGTGTATTTAGCTCCAAGTCATCGACTGGTTTGTTTTCAGCTGCTGTATGCAGTTAACGTGGTTTCCTACTGTGCCCAAGTGTGGCTCCTGTCAGCTGTGGGAGGACCCAAATGCACCCTTCAGTTCAAGAATCTCCTTTGGTGGGGGGTAGCATTAGGATGTAAATGGTGTGGCGCAGCACTGGGCACTGCAGTTTTGGAAGGGGGGAGGTGGAAGTGGCTGTGGTTCCATAGACTTGCACAAAATAACTGTTACACCCTGTTCCACCTTTTACTCATTGTGTTTTGTAGTTTATATTTGTTTCCCAAACATGTGCTTGCTGTAAGCTCACCCCATCTGAAAGTGCTTTTGAACAAGCATCGGACATAATTGTCTTAAAACAAATATGCGTTGTATGACAATGTCACATGTGTTAAGACTTCTGTCTGGAAAGTGGGTGTGCTCTCTCCTTTATGGCTGTACAACTCCAACCAGAAACTGTTGAGTTAGGGAGTCTCCATTTGTTGTCTTCCTGAACTTGTGTTTTGTGAATATGTGCTTTATACAGCATCAATAATGGTATTTATTTTGTTACTTTTCCTTTATCCACTTCAGGACTATGATTCCAGAGTGTAAGCTACCACATTTAACGTGTTGGCCCGATAACGGAAAAGTAAACAGTATATAAAGTCAAATCATATGGCTGTTTTATGTAAAGGAATGCCACTGAAAACTGTCTCACAGACATAAACAGTTATGTTTTACTTGATTTTGTATTGAAACCTTCGATACTTTTCTATTAATGCAAATCCAAGCCCAGAAAGCTGTTGCCCCGTTAATGGAAAAGTACCCTTACAATTCCTAGTCTCTTAAACACTTTTTACGCCATCCAATCCTACTTCCCCCACCTTAGGCCATGGCTATTACAACCCTCTCTATTCTCCTATTTTCTCTATTACTTCTCCTTCTCATTGTTACATCTTATACTATTCCGTTACCACCTGTCTATAGAGATCCCACTAATCCCGATACTAACTGCTTCTCATCTCTGCAGTACTCTATTACAATCTCCTCCTCTATCTTTTCCATGAACATCCCTCTGCCTAAAATCAAAATTCCTCCCCCTCACTCTCTAGCATATTAAACCAAGACTAAGTACTTGACCTACAACCCACTTAAATTCAAACTTTACCACCTTCAAGTAGCCCTGCTTCTATCAGGAGACATACATCCAAATCCTGGGCCCATCTATCACCCCACCATGACTAACTCTACCTCTCCCTACTTAATAAACTCATCCTCTCCAAACAAACATATTTTCTTTTACTCTATGAACACCCATAGTATTCTAAACAAAGTTAGTGAACTCCATGCCTGGATACCCATCCACACCCCTGATGTCATCACCTTAACAGAGACTTGGCTTAAACCCCAAACCTCAGATAAAGACATCCCCCCCCCCGTTATAAAATACTCCCCATAGATCGCCAAAACAAAAAAGGGGGTAGTGTAGCCATCCTCTACTCCAACCACCTCACTCTTACAAGTATTTTGAAACCAATTCCATCCTTTTCCCCTGCTGAACTACTGACAGCTAACATTAAAATCAGTGGCCACACCACTATCACAGTAGCAGCCATCTATATTCCTCCAGGAGACAGCATTTCTCTGCTCAAAAATATTCTCTCATACTTTTGCAAACATATTCCCAATGAAACCATCCTCCTTGGGGATGTCAACATTAACTGGTTAATTTTCAGTAATCCAAACTCTAATACTCATATTCATTTATATGGCTTTACACAGCTAATCTCCTAACCTACTCATACAAATAACTATCACACATCTAGTACTCTTATTGACAGGGTACTTCTGTCTAATCCTTCCAAATATCATAACTCTGAAACCTTACCAAACACTCTGAGCAACCACTCTCCTATAAAAATGTTTAGGTTCACTCCCCACTTCTTAAAACCTCCTAGGTTTATTACCTGTCTCAAACTTTCTAACTTCCATCCGGAAACCTTTAATGCCATCCTCTTTAAATTTAACTGGAAATTCCTTACCCAACTCCCACTAGAAGAAACAGTCCTACCTTTCAACTCCACCTTTCTTAGTATCTTAGACTCACTTGTTCCCCCTCACAAAGTCAATATTAAATCAAACATTTCTCCATGGCTATCAAAATCCACTCGTACCCTTATGATAACTAGAGACAGATTAAGGAAGAAATGGTCGCAAACTAAGCTCCCTGTAGACTTGCAAAAATATAAAGAACTCAGAAATCTGACAAAAAAAAAACACATAAACAAAGATAAAAAGAACTTCTATAACAAAACTCCCACTGTCCTAAGATCTAATCCTAAAAAATTCTGGAACTCTATTAACCAAATATTATATCCTGGTAATCCTAGTTCCCTCAACCCATGCCCAGACAGGACACCTGAAGAAATTGCCACAATCTTCAATACCTATTTTATCGATTTCATATCTAAGCTACTCAACTCAAACTCCTCTACTACTAACACCTCCAGCTTCTCTAAACATGCTCCTAATACTATCTCCACAAATACCTTCTCCTTCAAACCTGTCCCTACTCGCTACATCAAAACTCTACTCTCTAAATTAAAACCATGCTCAGCATCAGCTGACAATATTCCTTCTACTTTTCTTGTACTAGCAGCTGATTCTCTTGCCCTCCCTGTATCAGTCTTAATTAATCGCTCTATCTCTGAATCGAAAGTCCCTTCCATCTGGAAACAATACTACACTCAACCTATACACAAAGGAGGTAACTCCTCAGAAATCTCCAACTTTAGACCTATCGCTATCCTCTCCCCTCTCTCTAAAGTACTAGAGAATGTATTCATAAACAAGTTATGCAGTATCTAATACAGGAAAATCTTCTTACACCCACTCAACACAACTTCAGGCCCAGACATACCACCGTTACAGCTTTATTATACTTCCTCAACACTGTCTCTGTAGCTATGAGTGATCATAAACTTATCTCTAGCCTATTTGACCTCTCAAAAGCTTTCGACACAGTCTCACACTCCTTTCTGCTGCACAAGCTGCTTAACCTCAACTTCTCCTCTGATACTGTTGCATGGTTCTCCAGCTACCACACTCATAGATCCCAGTCAGTGAGATGGCACTCTGCACTCTCCCCTACTCTCCTCATAAAAATGTGTGTACCTCAAGAGTCTATCCTAGGGCCTTTACATTTTAATATCTTTACTAGCCAGGTCTATTCCTCCTGTCCTCAGTCATCTTTAGTGCAATACGCAGATGACTCTACTGTCATCACCATAGCCAACTCTCCTTCTAAGCTTTTCTCAGCTACTCAGGCATCTTTTAACTTAGTCAAAACACGAATCTCCAACAACCAGCTCATCCTTAACCCTAAAGAAAAAAAAAAAGGTTGTTACTCTTCCTACCTATAAATTCAACAATATTAAACCCTCCTTCTCCGTACAGTCCCTTAATAATTCTCCCATTCAGGTAGAATACAGCACTAAGCTCTTAGGCATCACCATTGATGATCAGCTTAAATTTGACTTGCATATTAATAACTGTATCAAAAAGACTGATTCAAAACTAGAGCTCCTTTACATTAACAAGAAATTCCTTACCTCTGAAGCCAAGGTTACTCTCTCTCTTACCTAACTTCTACCCAGTCTAATGTACAATTCTCAAATTCTCACAAATCCTAACTCAGCACTCCTGACCAAACTCAAATCTACCTACAACAAGGTAGTTAGATTTGCTGTCCAACAAACCTACAAATCCCATCACTGTCTCTCTCTAAAACACCTAAACTGGCTTGAATTACCCCACCAGCTTCTTCTCTGTCAGCTCCAGATCATCCATTCTATCCTATACCAGCCTTCCTACTGCCCAGCACTATCCCCTCTCATCTCATATTATTCTCCCTCCAGACCTCTCTCCAAAGCTCTAACCAACACCTACTACAAATCTACAAACCCAAGTCTAAATATGGATACAACATGTACAGCTGTCACCTCATTATTGCCTGGAATAGACTCCCACTAGAAACCAGGACCCTTACACATCCTAAACAATTTAAGACAGCCACCAAAGAACAATTTAAAAGTCACTGGTCCTGCCACTGCACTCTCCCTCCTTAAACATTCCCTACTTTCCATAACTTAATCTACTCTTCTGCCCTTAACTCACTCTTCTCACTAGCTCTCGTTAATCTCCCTTAGCTACTCTTTCAATCTATCTTCTAAAACCTATTAAGCTAATCACCTTAGTGTAACATTCTGTAGTAATTGTCTTGTCTTCATGCAACTACATTATGATAAAACTGGGTTTTTGTAATCACTTACCCCAAAAACTATATTCATCTTAATGACATATTTTCTTTATATACAGCTTGAAAGAGCTTTGCTATACTCCTGATTATTGTCATGGTATAACATTGTATTGCTACTTAATGCATTGTAATAATCCTGTAGCATTGATGTTTAATGCTAATTTATAATGAAAATTGTATAATATGTTTAGTGGCGGCTGGTGACTTCAAATCAAAGGGGGGGGGGCTGCAGGAGACAGCTGAATGGGTGGGGGCTAATGAGAAGGGGCGTGTCTAACCAAAAAAGGGTGGGCCTATGCTAAAAACTGCAGAAACTGGGACTTTAATTAAATACACTGCCTTGGGTGCCAAACCATCATTATGAGAGTCCAATCAAAACAAAATGAAGTGTAGAAGAAAAATATTTCATTGCATTGGCTACATGGCAGCTTACTTAATATCTAGATGGAAACAAAAAGGTTGTGAGGCATGAAAAAAATAAATTACTTTTTAAATACATTACTGGAATGCCAGACAAAATCAAGTATAAAATAACAAGCAGCACTCAACTCAAACCACTTCTCCTTGCACTGCAGTTCTAATTATAATTTATATTCAGCTTTATAAAAGTACCAAGTAACATGCTGAAAGTAGTAATCTTTGTGATACCCCCACTTATAAAAATGTTTCTTATCCAAAAAAGACCTGCTGCCTGACAACAACTATCTACTTGTTTCATGGGGAAAACATGATCAAAGAAAAAAAAATGAACAGCAAACAAGAAACAAGCTCAAGATAAATTACTTAAAGGATTACTGCACAGGACCACACATGGTAGATTGGCATTCTGTGTAGTTTACTGGTAAAGCCTGCAAAGATGACTACAAGTCTCCAACAACTGTAGTGAGCTTCTGAAAATACTGTAATCTTGCCCTTTATTACAAATACTGTCATATGCATTTCAATATGTAAGGCTTATACATTCCCTGGGATTCAAGAAGCTTGGCGCAAGGATGGTTTTAGCCTTGCACGGAGTGTCCTCACTACAGATGGTGCAGCAGCGCCATATGAATATGTATGAGGGCGTGCCGCCACACCCTCGATGTGCACAGGAAATGTGTGCGAGTGCAGAGGGCGTGTACAAGTGCTCTACGCAGGCATAAATATGCCCCGAAAGTTGCACAACCTACTATGCTTACTAGTAGAGCCCACCTCTAATAGTAAGTCAGTAATTCAGTGTCCGTGGATACCGAAATGTATGCTAAGCATACAAGAGTGTCCACAAACAGTGAAATAAAATCAAAGTAGTAAACACAAAAGCATGAAGTGGAATGTTGAGCCCCATCCCTAGAACTTTCACAATTAGATTCCCTGTGTCCCTATTATACATTTGAATTGCTGCAATATTGAAGGTGTAAGCAAAGTGTAGCAGGTTGGCAGGGTGCTGACCTCCGCCGAGTGTAGCTTACACATCAAAATCATTCAAATAGAGAAAAACTTGTGGAATCAATGTAAACGGCAATAGTGTAGTGTTTAGAGCATCCGCCTAACTAACAGGCATTCACGGTTCGAGCCCAAAAATAGCACATATCATTTTCCATGTGGAGTGAATGCCGTTTTGCTGTAAAACCAACATAAGAGTATAGCATGAAATATTTAACTAAATATCATTCAATCAAAGTGGCACTGTCATAATGAATAAGGCACTAGTAAGCAGGTGTAAGCACAAATAAGCAGCAGTAAACATATATAAGTACCAGTAAACAAGTCTGGGCACTGCTTAGACCTGCGCAAGCACAGGAAATGTATATAAGTATGTACAGATATATATATGTATATGTATATAAATATATATATATATATATATATATATATATATATATATATAGATAGATAGATAGATATATATACATACACACATATACATACATATATATATATATATATATATATATATATATATATATATATATATATATATATACACACACACACACACACACACACACATATATATATATATGAAGAATGAATGATGTAACAATAAAGCATACAAAAGAAATGAGAAGGAAATCAACAGCAACCCCAGTATTATATAGCACTGT
This sequence comes from Protopterus annectens, assembly GCF_019279795.1. Taxonomy (NCBI): domain Eukaryota; kingdom Metazoa; phylum Chordata; order Ceratodontiformes; family Protopteridae; genus Protopterus; species Protopterus annectens. The sequence continues at coordinate 897,054,386 of NC_056737.1, forward strand.
CACCATATGCCATATCCAGCTGGGCAGGAGTGAGCAAAGCACTGTTACTCACACCACAGGCAGGATATTACCAGTGGGAGTAACATTGTTGATCTGCTAAGTCTACTTTACATTCCGAGGGTAGTCCCTAGTGGGACTACCCAAAAATTGATAGAATGTTTGGCCATCCGACCATTACACAAGCAAGGACAGGTATGTTCAAGAGATAAATGGTGGGAGAGCCTGAAAATACATGGGTTAGGACAACATACGTGTAGGGCCCCTAATGCTTGGGAGAGGGCAATGTGTAGAGGTGTGTCATGGCTGCGATAGCAGCTGGACAATGGATGGTATGCGTGTATGTTGAACTCGGTGGGGTGGAGGAACTATGGGTATGAAATTATGGATCCAGGCGTGCCAGGGTTGGATGGGCTGGTTCTAATTGGACTACCTCATAGAAGTCAGTGAATTCTTTATAAGTATATATGCATACACACATGCAGTCATCTATATGTAGAAGTACATTCTCTGTATCACATTCATTCCATTTGCAGACATAAATAACACGAATGTGCCCTTACAAACCTTGACAGTAGATAGAATAATAGGTTGTGCATAAGAGGGAAGGGATGAAACTGCTAAAGTGCATAAGTGTGTACAATGTCTGAAGTCAGTGCTGTGCTGAAAAATCAAATGTGAGGACTTTTTCACACATGGAATCATTCCTGTGATCTGCCTGCTACGGCAGCGCCAATTACTAAATCGGTCTACTTGTAAAATAAATACGCCGAACACGTACATAATTAGGCTGTCATGTGTAACATGTGTGTTACCACATAGTCATACTTATTAATTTATTGTAGTGTCATGTTAATGGGAGTAAGGATGTAATGAAGTATAAAGTCTAATCTTGACATAAAGACACGCGTGTCCCATGTGGGACAACCCAAAAATTGTGAATAGTGTCCTTTTGGTTGATCATGTCACCAATGTTTGTGGACTAAAAGTGTGGGAGTTCTGAGGATACGTGAAGTGAGTCAACCAATGGGATTGGTCTACAGGAGTAGGGAGTGGCCAATGTGTAGTGATGTGGATACACCATGAATCCAACTGGAGAATGGATGACTGCAGTGTTAGGGAGGCATTGGGGTGGGTGCTTGGGGAACCAGGAGTCATGGGTAT